>NW_023494803.1:39284764-39327264 GCF_904425465.1 Colossoma macropomum
ATATGCTTACCTGTGTGAGCTGTGAATGCGTCCTTAATCTGCTTGTGAACATGAATGAAGTTATATTTCACAAGAACCTATATGCATGTTTCAAACAAGTAACTTTACACAGCAACTATAATTCCTTTGTTTCTACATGTTTGTATTATCGCAATGAAAAGGTGTGAATTATAATAATAATAATAATAATAATAATAATAATTATTATTATTATTATTATTAGTAGTAGTAGTAGTAGTAGTAGTAGTAGTATTGGTAATTGGTAGTAGAACTGGTGGTGGTAGTACTGTTGTTGCTGTATTTGTTTTCCTGTATTTTATTTTATCCTCTAACAATAAATTGAATAATTATTTTTACATTACCATTTTCCAAGCTTTCTTTATGCCTTTATTAATTAAATAGGCTGCCATTGCTACTGCTCTGTAAAGAGTCCATATTATGGAAAATCAAATTTCCTCTCTCTTTTTTTAAATAGAAGATTTTGTGATGTAATATGTAAACACTTTCAAAGTTGTTTTAAAATGCAGGTCATATATGAAAACTAGCCTGCAAAAAACAGCCTGTGTTGAATTCTTTGTTTTTGTGATGTCATGAAATACGAAAAACATTTACGTATATCTGCCTATTTAGCCCACAGGGTGGCCAATCATGAATCAGCTCATTTACATCTATCAATCTTTAAGGCAAGGTAATAAAAACAGCCTCTTTAACCCCTTAAATTGCCAGGGCCTGCTAGTGGGCCCAAGGTTTTATTACACACTCCTAAAACCTAAGAATAGCTCAGGCGGTTTGCATTGAAGTCCCTGTAGTTACTGAATAATAAGCCTCGGTGTGTAATAAACCTGGGATTTTAAGGGGGTAATTCTAAGGGACAAAGAGAGGGTAGAAATTGTCATGTAGAAATTAACTGGTGGATAAAAACATACAAATATTGAAAAAAGTTAAAGTGCATAGCCGTGTTATGTTTGCTTTTTTTCATCTGTTATGTTTGCTTTTACTTAGAATATGCATCAATCAATGAAATTGATTATGTTTATGGTTTTCGCTAAAAGATAGATATGCTGAGATGTTATTATCTGTGGAGAAAATGAAGGTTTTAGCCATGGAGCTGGTAAGGGAAGGCCAGGATGAGGCCTTCAGCTTCTTCTGGCTTCAAAACATTCTATCATACACTGTCTGTTCATGTTGTTTATGCCAACATCTGCCTAGGGTGTGGGCCTTGAGCCCCCCACTGAGGTCAGGAGTGGGTGATACACAAACCCTGTGTCTTTGTGAATAAAGAGTCTGTTGAACTGCATTCTGTGTGCGTGTGTGTGTGTGTGTGTGTGTATGTGTGTGTGCTGACTCCTGAAGCTTCATTCTGCAAAAGACAGATGGGCCTCAAATGCAACCAAAGGCAGAAGAGCCTAGATAAGATTGACATGGGTAAATGACGTCTGTTTGGATGCCTGCATTGTTTTATGCATTGGCAAACACTGTCACTTCAGCACTACCACTTGAGTGGGCGGGGCTAAACTGTGTTTGGTGACATCATAAAAACTACAATTTCAAAACGGGCTGTTTTTGCAGCTTGGTTTCCGTATATTGACTGTATGAAAGTGAACATTACCAATATTTATATACTACATCAAACTCCAAAAAAGAGAGGAAACACTGATTTTCAGTGATATGGGCCCTTTAATCTCTTATTCTATTCTTACTACACTCGGTTATTACATTTGTTCACCGTATATATTCTCATTCTATTCTCAGTAATATGTTCCATTCTTGTTCTCTTAGGCTGCATCTAAACGGTGGGCTGAGACATTCTTTCCTCTCTGCTTTCCTGTCTGATTGTGCCTGATCTGTAGCTCATGGCCTCACTGAATATATTAGGAGAGCAGACAAACATGTGGATCCACATGGCTTGTAGATCAGTCAAAAAATAAGAGTAAAAGAGGAAAGAAAGCAGACAGGAAAGGAAGTTTCACTGAGTCACTGGTCTGTTTGATATTAATAACTCCAGAAGGGGGCAAATCAGTGAAAAACACTTTGAACCAAGGCTGAACGATTTGGGGAAAATATCCAATTGCGATTGTGATTTTAATGCAGTAATTTTCTATAAATTAATTTCCAGGTCTGTCCTTTTGGCCAAGAACAGCAGAATATCCATTTTTCTGGCATGAAGCTTGAACACTGAGTGTGTCAGACTACCAGTTAGTTAGATGGGTGTTTTATAGCTTCTGCTTGCTCCAGCTCATCTACAGGCAGTTCATAAGCTCTGTGTTATTAGTTTGTTTGTTTTTTTTTTCATTTAAAACTTGTTAAGACAAAATTGTTGATAATGTTTTATATAACAAAAATTGCAGCTCTTGTGATTTGAAAATTGCACTCTTTCATATTGTGATTTCAATATAAAAATAAATCTTCTAGCTCTACTTTGAGCATTTTTTTGGCTCTAAAATGTCTAAACTTTAGTTTTTTGATATATAACATGTTGTGGGCTTCTAGTATTTTGACACATGTCATTTAAAACATGTTTACAGTGTAAACGTATTACAATAATAATCTTATTGGATCTATTTTTTAAGGATAATTACCATCTTGTCAAAGTTTACTGAATCTTCCATAGAGTTGGAATCATGGGATTCAACAGCTATCATAGACTTCGGATGCCGCATTTAGTTGTTTTTCTTCTTCTATTTGATTACTCTTATGGTTTCAGAGCCAAATTATTCTGATATGGCCTTTTGGCGTATTAGCTTAGATGTCATTTTCTGACATTGTCATTACATTTATACATAAATATGTAACATTTAAACATAAATAAAGTGATCTTTCACAACAACCTATAAGGATGTTTTCAGATAAATCATTTAGAAAATTATTTTGCATTAATATTTAAACCTGTTCAATGTCTCATGCTTGAAGCTTCCTTTTGATGTCCATTGTAGGTTATGAAGAATGTAAATTTTGGTCCCTTGACATTTACTCAACCCTGTTAAATGAACACCTGTGAAATATCTGAAACATTCAAAAGTAGCATATTTAACAGTTTCTTTATTTTTAATGATACTGTGATATTGACTGGTGAGGTGATTTTGAAGATTTAACCCTGTTGCCCAATTTATAGATTGAAAGAAAATGATTAATGAAAATGTTTTAAGTAAAAATAGAATACATTAAATGTCCTTGTATCATTAGCATGGATGCTAGTTAAGCATAATTTGTGTAACTCATGTTACAGAAAAGAAACCTTGTTAAAAAATAAGATATTGTTTCTGAGATTAAAACATTTCGTTAAAACATTTTTTAAATGGTGAAAGCTGCACTATGTACATTTTGGGGATTTGGACACCTCTCTGGTGGAACTGTGTAATTGCACTCAGCATGAGTGATGTGGGTTGTGCTTCAGACCCCTTTTCCTGAGGGGGTGAATCTGACAATTCACAGAGAATTCAAAGAGAACTCAGGCTAAACTTGGTGAAGGACGTCTCTTCTGAGGATGTGAGCGAATTATTTACTTTTGTCGTTATATTGTCATTAGTATAGGGTTGCTTTTACATTTGAGACCTAAACATCGAGCCAGACTTTCATTTTGAGGCTGTGCATGTAAAGTTAATATGTAAAGACGTGTGTTGTTGTCTGTCTCTGACTCAGTAATGTGAGTTGTTTCAGTTTTAACAACAAAAAAATCTTACACAGTGCAGCTTTAAAGGCATGTTTTCTTATTTATTGTTAAATGTTAAAAAAATGATTTAATAAAAAATAAAGTTTAAATTTTAAGTTACAAACGCCACCTGAACCAGGACATCAGTGATCTAAAGTAGAGGTATGTGATTTTGAATTCAACTTGAGATTAGTTTGTGTGAAAAACATCAAAAATAAACGAACAGACAGATTTTTGTTTTATAAATGCTTCCACACCTGCTGTGAGAATTGTCTGCCTGTTATATTTATTTTTTTTGTAATAAATTGCTGTCAGATGTGATAAAATTCTTCCTGCCCCAGAGATGCAGTTTAGTGCCCATGTTACAGCATTTCAGTGCAGATCTTGTTGTGTTTGTCAGTAAAATAAATATTTACAAAGCAATCTATATCTCTTAGAACAGTAGAGTTTATATTATGGGACCAGCTATCAGTCTTTTTCTCAGACAGTTTACCTACATTTCCTCTTCTTCTACTTCTTCTTCTTCCTCTTCTTCTTCCTCCTCCTCCTGTACTGCTTATAATGTCACTGTCAGAATAAAAATGTGCAGAGCAGCTCATCATCATTTGCGTCCCGCTGCACTGACAGCTTAAGTACTTGAATGTGACTTGTTTTTAATCCTATTAGAGTCAACCTGAAATCATAATGGACCTTTTTTACTTTTAATTCTGTCCTGGTTATATTCTTCATCATATCACACCATTTAAAAGAGTGAACTCTTGTTTTCCTTTCATGTTCCATCAAAGTGTAATGACTTTTGCTCCACTTCTAAAACATCTCCCGATTTTTTAAGATAAAACAATATTAACCAAAAATATCATGTTTTACCTCTCCTTTCCATAACCTCCTCCTATCATCACCCTGCTAGCTCAGAGACCCTCAAATTCATCGCAGTAAACTCTCAGAAAAAAAGTATCCACCCCTCTTGTCACTGGGGTGGGACCCTCAAGGGTACATATCAGTACCTTTAGGCAGGGAACATAACTGTACCATCATATTTTCTAAGTTGTACTGACTCCACACACCCCGTCTCGTCTCCAGGCTTTTATTTTACTGATCTGTTTTAAAACATCCGGTTATGAAAAGGTACAAATACAAACTTTTCACCTGGAAAAACTTATTTAAGGTTCACAGCTGGACCTTAAACCCACTATTATACCTTTGAAGGGACATTTGGGAGAACAAGTTATGATTTCCCATTAGAGCTGACTGTAATGTCTGGAAAATGTCATTTCTTTCTTCCCATATGTTGTCTGTACTTGCCTGAGCAAACCATATGGCATTTGTATAAATTATCATATTAAATTTGTGATTTCCTCACAAGACTACAAATTTTAAGCAAAACAACAAGCAATCTAAATTTGACTGCGCATGAAAGTATATAAAAACACATGGTATCAAAAAAAATGCAAATGTGTACTGTTAGATTTTCATTCAAGGTGTTTATAGAAAACATCATTCATTTAGCTCAGTGGGTGGCGCTGCAGCCTCACAGCAAGAAGGGCCTGGGTTCGATCCCCCGGCCAGGTGACCCGCGTCCTTTCTGAGTGGAGTTTGCAGGTTCTCTCTGTGTCTGCTTGGTTTCCTACAACAGTCCAAACACATGCAGTCAGATGAATTGGAGATGCTAAATTGCCCCTCAGTGTGAGTGTCTGTGTGTCTGCCCTGTGATGAGCTGGCAACCTGTCAAGGAGCTGTTTCCTGCCTTCCACCCAATGGCCACTGGGATAGGCTCCACCACCCCACCCCCCCCCCCCCCCCCCGCAACCCAAAGAGGTCAATCAGCTTAGAAGCTGAATGAATAAATTAATCATTTATTGAAGACAAGGGGACAACTTTTGTTACAGGGGTCCAAAGTGCATCATTTGTGGTGGGTCATTTTTTTGAGCAACATGCCCCTCAGCACACTTTGCAATTTTGAACTGTGCACTTAATTTAACCATGCATTTACTTCAGTCAACTTTTCTGCTGAGAGTCATGAAATGTGCCATACATCATCACAGCTGACCAATCAACAGTAAGGACAGCTTCTCTCTCTGGTCACCAATGGAGGGAAAGCTAGTGTTGGCTGTTTGTGAACACCCAGAGCTGTACAACACTCGGCATAAAGATTAACACAACCTGAATGTGAAAAGAGTTTTAAATTTTTTCTTTGTCAGTGTGACGTGATTATCACCCCTCTCCGTCTTTTGTCTTCTCTCAGATCTCTTTCTCATGTTTACCTGTTTGTGAATCAAACACGTTAACTTGTCCCCTTAAGAAATGCAGCCTTTAAGCATGAGCCTCGGAGCACTTCGCACTTAAAAAGTGTCGCCTGAACGCAAACTCACACTCTATTTAGTTAATACAGTGCTACAATGCTTTTTTGAAATGAGAATAAGAGTTTAGTAAGATAGTACAACAATAAGTTTTGTTCTTTCGTTGGGCGAGGGGGTGGGATACCTTTGACCTGCGGGCCACATGACCAGCAAGGACTTCAATACATCAAATCTAATTAAGCATTTAAAGTTAAATGGGTCATTCTCCATTTGGAGGGGAAACCATGTCACAGAGGTTGCAGGGCTTAAAAAGATGCTTAAAATATTAGGCACAGCTCCAAAAGTCAGTATGTACATTTACACAGTCGACCCTAAGATTAAATTGTTTCTCCTATGATTTCTCTGATTTTTCTTTTTTATCCTGTTTTATAGCCGCTCTGCGTCTGTAAAACAGCTTGTCACAAAACCAGTTTTCAACATTTGAGAAACCATTTTTAATATAAATCAATATTTTAAGAGGGTTAACTTAATAATTTGTATAAAACAGATTCATGTTTACTTTTTATAAAATTAACGTTACACTACATTTAAAATGTATTATTTTATTTTAAAGATTTGTTTGTCACACAGTCTTATCAGTGTTATCAGGACTCAGTTTACATTTTAACTCCCTCTACATTTTAGCTCTATTAAACTGCTTCTTTGGGTCGAGGCTCATCAGAGAGGAAGCATCTCAAGGCATGAGAAGGCGAGTCACACTCGCTCACTATATTTCATTAATTTATTAATAATTTTGTTTATCAGGCAGCACATAAGTTCTGTGAATCACTGGTGTTATGAGCTTTAATGGCTGGTTAATTAAATATTTTGTCAAAATAATGCCAAATATCATTTTTATTACTGATTTTAAACAGTTGCACAAGGTCACCTGACCAGCAATGAGTCAGCCAATTTACAAAATCCTCAGTTTTAACCAGAATGTCACTGGAGTCATCGTCACTGGTGTTACACCATATTCATACCAGTGATTGTATAATTGTATAATATGTTTGGAATATTATCACATATTTGCATATATTATAATATGAGATGTTAATGGACATATTAAGATGCTTTAGCTTTGGGATGAAAGAAACTGAGTTTTTTAAAAAAGTATCCACCTGAATTCCCACTCTAAATGGAGAATGGCCCAAATAAAGATTTCCCAGCTCTGAAACCATGCAAATATTAAGTTATCCAACTAGTACTTGCCAATGTATGTCTTATTTGTGACACAGAACACTGTTTGTACCAAAATAAAATATTCAAAAAGCGGTATTATATAAATAACATGATTTATAGGCACTCATCAAGATATATAGTTAGATAGAAGTTGGACAGAGTTAGTATCAGTACACAGGATCAGCAGATCAGCAGGTATCAGTGTCAGAAGGGTAAAGTGGCACCTCAGACCTCATCAAATCTCATTGTGTATCATGAAAATGTCTTGAAGTATGACATATTTATCATATCGCCGACCCACTGCATGCACTCTGAGCACAAGCAAGGACAGATAATATAAATAAAACAGAAACTGTCACTGAACATTTAACCCTTGTGTGGTGTTCAGGTCTGTGGGACCCATTCTTAATGTTTACCAAAAGAAACAATGATGCAATTTATTATTATTTCTGCCTCAGATTTCTTGGCCTTTGCTCATTTTCTGTGAAGAACATATAAAACAGCCCATTTTCAGTGTCTTCACTCTGTTTACCCCCCACACAATTATATTACACATGTGTTGTTGGGTGAACCTGTGGGGAATAAAAGTGTGGAGGTGCTGTGTCCTTCACTCTGTTCTCCTCCTACATGGCCTGCTGTTAGTGTGTGTGTGTGTGTGTGTGTGTGTGTGAGAGTGGACAACATGGACAGGCTGCTGACTGGCTACAGCTGCTAAAGGAGAACCCTACGCTGGACACTTGTAATATTTTAAACATCTGGTATTTTTACATAAATTGTTATGGCTGCATTGATTTAATAAAACAATAATGACCACTGAGTAACAAACACATCAACACCACACAAGGGTTAAAGGACCCATATCAGGGAAAACTGCATGCTCCTTTTTCTTTTGTTTGTTTTTTTTTAATAAAAAGAGTTTGATCTAGTGTTGAGAATTGTTTTATTTTCTAGTTTACTTTTTTTTTTTACCTTTGTTTTAAGTTGTTATTCAATGTTAAGCAGTATTAATGCTGAAGGGTTCTTATAAGAAGTCGACTACACTCTGTTCTCATGGTTTGAACAATAAGAACAAATGGCCTTTACAACCCCCTTAAAGAGGATCAGGCCTTCCTGGGATAGAACCCTCAGTTTACGACACTAAGGTATGTACAAAGGGATCCCTGAGTGAGACTCCCTGAGAAAGCCGAGTCAGACAGGGTCTACGGCTCTGAGAACACTGACTTCAGTTTTACGACGGTGCCAAGGGTCCTGGGGGTGGAGTCAATGGCAAAGCATAAATGCTGTGTGTCAGACTGAATATTAGCAGAGATGGACAGAGCTCTCTTCGATTAAATCGTATTTTCTGCGAACCCTGGTCTCCTGACTCTGTCTTGGCAAGATCAAAGATTTACATCAACAGTACCCTAAACCATACCTTTCACTCCTCCACTCATACAGTCCATATATGGAGACTGAGCTGCAAAAACAGCCTGTTTTAAATTCATTGTTATTGTGATGTCACTAGAACCTGCACATTTACATATATCCGCATATTTAGCCTGCAACAGTATAGCTCCGCCCAGAACAGAGCTTATTTACATATATGAGTCTCAAAGGCACAAACCCACAAACAGCCTGTTCAATTTTATAAAGGTTGAAAAACGATCATGTAAAATTAATTATCTAAATGTACAATGAATCATGTAGAATGAATTATGCCTGTTTTTGGAATAGAAAACCAAACAAACTAAATGGAATTTGGAGGAAAAATAAAATGCAATAGAAATGCAGGACATGCGCCCTTTGAAACTGTGCATAAGGCAGGTTAAAGTGTTTCCGAAAAGGTTAAGCACTTCTCGCCAAGGATGAAATGCAGTTTTGTGCTGCCTGGAAGAAAAAGCTCTGAAATCAGCTGTAACAGTAAATCAGCGAGTTTATAGAGAGAGAAAATGTGCTGACAGAAAATCTGTATTCTGCCGGCATGCACGTCGCTAAGTAACAGAGCGAGGAACCTTCCATCAGATTTATTTCAAACACTCAAATAAGAAATGTATGCCGTATAAATACACATAAAGACACCAAATACAACAGAGGAGCTCCCGTCTGCTTCAGCAGGAACGCGATGGAGTACATCAGTGATCCAGTTAGTTTAATGCTGTAATTGCCACTGAGGCAAATCTGAACCATCTGTCAGCAGGTAAGTAGACTAAACAAGAAATTCTAACCACAGCTCAGCTCTTTATTATTATTTTTTTACAGATCTTATACTAACAATAGATTACACAGAGTAAATAAATACACTCAAACAACATCTGATAAGTTACTCACAAGCAATGAGTTATCCACCTCACAAGGCTTTAATAAATAAGAGATTTTAACTCCTTGAAGCAGAATTCCACTGATTCGTCAACATTTTGCATGATTAAATAAATAAGATGTAAACAAAGCCATTCAGAGAGGTTTGAGGTGAAATGTGCTGTTTGAGGGAGTCAGAATGGTTCACTGTGTTGGTGATAGGAACCAGACGTCTGAAGAGATTAATGCCTCTAAATGCTCCCAGAAAGTTACTCATGAAATGGTTATGCTTGATGTTATTGTTTCACAAGAATATTTAGAAGGTTTTGGCCTAAAATATATTCGAACCACATGAATCCGACGAGTGCAGTTCCGAGCCCAACATAAAAGAAAGCTGATTGTTTATGTGCTGCCAGAGGAGTTACACAGCATGCACGTTCCTGTTGGCAACACTACAGTTTTTTCCAGTTCGGCATGTAGAACTAAAGCCTTGTGTGCGCTAACAGGCTTTCTATCACTGTGTAAAATATGCACTAAGTGTCTTTTATCATCGTGGTGCTCACAGGGACTCGAGTACTGACTACAATTCAAGGTGCCAGTATTTGAAAACTGGAATCACTATTTGGGTATTTGTTATATTTCATGGTGGGAAGACAGAGAATGAAGAGACTAACAGTTCAGTGAAACACAACAGGTACTTTGCTACTCTGAAAGATGAGTGCCTGAACATAAGCGTTTTGCTGAGAATGAGCTGATGTTAGCCAGGTCCAGAAAGAGTGAAAACATACACCGATCAGGCATAACATTATGACCACCTCCTTGTTTCTATGCTCATTGTCCATTTTATCAGCTCCACTTACTATATAGGTGCACTTTGTAGTTCTACAGTTACAGACTGTAGTCCATCTGTTTCTCTGCATACTTTGTTAGCCCCCTTTTACCCTGTTCTTCAGTGGTCAGGGCTCCCACAGACCCTCACAGAGCAGGTATTATGCTGCTGGAGTTTTTAAACACCTCAGTGTCACTGCTGGACTGAGAATAGTCCATTAACCAAAAATATCCAGTCAACAGCGTCCTGTGACCAACAATGAAGGAACAGAGGATGATTAGCTCATACTGTACAGCAAGAAATGAGCTATTGTCTCTGGCTTTACATCTACAGGGTGGACCAACAACGCAGGTGCGTCTAATAGAGTGGACACAGTGTTTAAAAACTCACTATATATCACAATTTTGCCCTTATTAACATTACATATAATATGTAACATCAGAATATACATGTAAATACAGGTGGTTTTGGACAGTAAATAAAATGGCTACTTATTTCTTTTTGGGGTGGTGGTTGGGGAGCTGGTCTATGGGTGGGCAGGGCACACAGCAACATCACTGCCTGTGGTGTATCACACAGTGCTCAAACAGCTTTGAAGAAGAGAAAAAGAGGAGGGTGGAGTGCATGTGTCCCCAAAGAGGGGGGCGGTGGTGTGGATATTGGTCCTGGCTAAATAAATAAATAAATAAATCAAATTAGCTACATTTGTAGACATCATAACCCCTGGTTCCTATCACCACCACTGTAAAGAAAAAGAGTCTACAATCAACCGTTTCACACCAAACCACTCTGAATGGCTCTGTTTACATCTCAACCACTGAATTATGCAGAAGGTTTGACTGAAATTCCCCTTTTCGCAGTTTTCACAGTGAAAGCTCACAAGGGCAGCTGTAGTTCAGTCTCATGTGGGCAAATGTGCCTGTGCGCACTGAAAAGTCAGCATAAAAGAAGCTGACCAGATGAGGTCAGCGAGTCTTCAAGTCCAAACGGGTTGCAGGAGGTGTTGGACGGGATGTGGGATCAGCAGTAGACTGACCAGTATATGAGGTTAAAAAATATGTAGGATCCAGGAAAGATCATGCGGGAGTACTTGTCAATGACATGTGTGTTCTGGATGATGCTGAAGTTGCGGATGCCCTTCTTCTTGGTGGCCGTGGACTCACTGCTGACGGACAGGTGCACCACCATATGCTCCTGTTTCTCCGGCTCCTCCTCAGGCACCATGGGAGCCTCGGTGTAGCCGGCTAAGCTGTTAGTGTCTGCCTCGCTGTATGTTCCATCCAGCATCATGGTCCTGGTGTGGGACATCCCACACGTGCAGGGCAGAGACTGTAACAGGCAGAGAGGACAGTCAGGTCAGAGGTACACTCTTAAAGATAAAAGGTTCCTCAGTGGTTCTTGGCTTCAGTGTATGGTTCTGGGGTTAAAAATAATTGGTGTAAAACCTTTACATGATGTGGTGGATCAGAAGTAAAGGGTTCTTTAAAAGGGTTCTTCATCTGTACGTCTCTAAACATGTGTTTTTTAAAGACCCATCTATTAAATGGTTCTTCAATGGTTCTTCTGT
The DNA here is from genome assembly GCF_904425465.1 of Colossoma macropomum. NCBI lineage: Eukaryota > Metazoa > Chordata > Actinopteri > Characiformes > Serrasalmidae > Colossoma > Colossoma macropomum. The sequence goes on from NW_023494803.1 coordinate 39,296,602, forward strand.
GGCACTGCTCCAAAGGACCCTTTCTGGCACTTTTATTTTTTCAGTCCAGAACACACTGACTCAACAAACACCAACGAGCCCAAACTCCTCCATTCATACTGTTTTAGAAAGCTCTCCATACAAACTTTTTCAGATTGTTCACCTCCCTGAACACTATTCTAATGTTTTGCCACATTCATATGGTTCTAGAACGTTCTTCTTCATTTATACTGTTCTGTAGAGTTCTTTTCCATCCACACTGTACAAGAAAGTTTGCCCCATTCACACTGTTCCAAGATGTTCTGCCCCCTTCACATTGTTCTCCTCCATTTACACTGTCCTAGAATGTTCTGCCCCATTTTCATGGTATTCCTCCATTTCGTTGTTCTAAGATGTTCTCCTTCATTCATACTGCTCTAGAACATTCTCCTCCATTCACAGCATTCTGCAATGTTCTGCCCCATTCACATGGTTCTCCTCTATTCATTGTTTTATGATGTTATCCTTCATTTATACTACGCTAGAATGTTCTCCTTCATTCACACTGTTCTAGAATATTCTCCCCATTCACACTGTTCCCCTCCATTCACATTGTTATAGAATATTCAGCTTAATTCACACTGTTTTATAACGTTCTCCTCTATTCACCGTTCTAGAATGTTGTGCCCCTATATATACTGTTCTAGAATGCCCTTCTCTTTTCACACTGTTTTAGAATGCTAAGGCCCATTTGCACTGGTCTAGTATATTGAGCCCCATTCATCCTGTTTTAGGATGTTAAGCCCCGTTCGCACTGTTCTAGAATGTTGAGCCCCATTTACACTGTTCTAGAATGTTGAACCCTATTCACACTGTTCTAGAATGCTGAGCCCCATTCGCACTGCTCTAGAATGTTGAGCCCCATTCACACTGTTCTAGAAAGTTGAGCTCCGTTAGTACTGTTCTAGAATGTTGAGCTCCATTCATACTGTTTTAGAATGTTGAGCCCCATTAGCAATGCTCTAGAACGTTAAGCCCTATTCATACTGCTCTAGAATGTGGTGCCCCAATCACACAGCGCTAGAATGCTGAGCCCCATTCACACTGTCCTAGAACGTGGCGCTCCATTCACACTCTTCTAGAATGTGGAACTCCATTCACACTCTTCTAGAATGGGGAGCTCCATTCACACTCTTCTAGAATGTGGAGCTCCATTCACACTCTTCTAGAATGTGGCGCTCCATTCACACTCTTCTAGAATGTGGAACCACATTCACACTCTTCTAGAATGGGGAACTCCATTCACACTCTTCTAGAATGTGGAGCTCCATTCACACTCTTCTAGAATGTGGCGCTCCATTCACACTCTTCTAGAATGTGGAACCACATTCACACTCTTCTAGAATGGGGAGCTCCATTCACACTCTTCTAGAATGTGGAGCTCCATTCACACTCTTCTAGAATGTGGAACCACATTCACACTCTTCTAGAATGGGGAGCTCCATTCACACTCTTCTAGAATGTGGCGCTCCATTCACACTCTTCTAGAATGTGGAACCACATTCACACTCTTCTAGAATGGGGAGCTCCATTCACATTCTTCTAGAATGCTGTGTCAACACTAGAGTGTCAGTGTTTGTTGGTGTTTATTAGGTCAGGGTGTTGTAGCCTTAAGAGAGAAGCAGTGGGCAACATTAAGATGTGTCATACATTGTGATAAATTATGTCAAAAGCCTTAGTCAGCACTTCTAGAACACTGAACAAGTGCATGGATCATAAAAAGACAGATTTAGACCAATTACAGGGAGCCTGCAAACAGCAACCACGAGTGCAGTAACTGTTTAGTCACAAGAAGCTGATGGGATCTATTTTGTCTTCTTAAATGTGACTCTGGTGTTTTGCTGGTGCTTTTTGTCCATTTCTGCTTCAGAACAACAAAATTTTGCATATGCTTATTGTATATATTGTAGTGTGGAAATATCTTGTGATGTAAAATTTTTGCCATTTTGCCCACCTTTAGTCAGAGAGCACTCTGACTGCGGGAGATCAATGCATCTCAGTGAAAGCAAATTATTGTTTGAGAGTCAACAGTTATTAGTTGAGTAATTCACTGACGTCATCCTAATCCGGTTCCTGGAATCCCTGCCCTTCATATTTTAGTGTTTTTCTACTGTAACACCACACCAACGGCTTACTAATGTGATGACAATACACTGTTACGCATAAAAGTACAGACAGAATTCAGCCTTCAAGATGAGCACAACAACTGATTTTAGCCATGTTATGTACTTTTGTCCATGTTAGATGTAGCTGTATAGATAACAGTATGTCATACGTAACAATGTACAACCCCAATTCCAAAAAAGTTGGGACGCCATGCAAAATGTAAATAACCCAAAATTCAATGATGTGCAAATCATTAAAACCATATATTTAATGGAAATTAGCACAAAGACAACAAATCAAATGTTGAAACTGGGAAATTTTATTGTTTTTTGAAAAATATATGCCCATTTTGAATTTGATGCCAACAACACGTTCCAAAAAAGTTGGGATGGGGGCCTGTTTACCACTGTGTTTCATCACCTCTTCTTTAACAACACTCTGTAAGCGTTTGGAAACTGAGGAGACACTGCTGTAGTTTTGAAAGTGAAATGTTTTCTCATTCTTGTTTGCTACAGGATTTCGGCTGCTCATCAGTTCAGGGGCTCCTTTGTCATATTTCTAATTTTATAATGTGCCAAGCGTTTTCAACGGTGACAGATCTGGACTGCAGGCAGGCCAGTTTGCACCCAGACTCTTTTATTATGGAGCCATGTTGTTGTAATACATGCAGAATGTGGTTTGGCATTGCCTAAGCAAAGACTTCCCTGAAAAAGACGTCGTCTGGATGGCGGCATATGTTGCCAAAACACATATATATTGTTCAGCATTAATGGTGCCTTCACAGATGTGCACGTCACCCATGCCATGTGCACTAATGCCCCGCTACACCATCATGAACACTGGCTTTTGAACTGTGCACTGATAACAAGCTGAGTGGTCTTTAGCCTGGAGGACACAGTGTCCATGATTTCCAAAAAAATTTCAAATGTTGATTCGTCGGACAACAGGACACTTTTCCACTTCCCCCTCAGTCCATTTTAAATGAGCTCGGGCCCAGAGAAGGTGGCAGCATTTCTGGATCCTGTTTATATATGGTTTCCTTTTTTGCATTTAAGAGTTTTAAATAGCATTTGTGGATGCAGCAATGAACTGTTTTCATAGACAGTGTTTTTCAGAAGTTTTTCTGGGCCCATGCAGTGATTTATGAAATATCGGGTCTAAATGATTTGCACATCATTGCATTTTGTTTTTATTTACATTTTTCACAGCGTCCCAACTGTTTTGGAAATGGGGTTGTACTTTCATTATAGCGACATGCTAATTTGGAAATATTGTGATCTCCAACCAAGCGAACATGGACAGCCACTGGATGTTAACACTGAATACACACACACACACACACACACACACACATACACACACACACATCATCTAAACCGCTTATCCTTCTGGGTCGCGGTGGGGTGCTGGAGCCCATCCCAGCTGTCATCGGGCAGAAGGCAGGATACACCCTGGACAGGTCGCCAGTCCATCGCAGGGCAGACAGACATACACACACAATCACACATACATTCACACCAAGGGGCAATTCAGTGTGTCCAATTGGCCTGACTGCATGTCTTTGGACTGTGAGAGGAAACCGGAGTACCCGGAGGACACTGAATACAGTTATTGTTATAAATGATTAAGTAATATTAGAAGCTGGCTCAGCTGGCTATTATATGGTAATTATATTTCTATCAGGGAAAGTGCAAGATGTAGGCTCTGCAACACTGACATGCAGTTCTTGAACCTCTATTTGGATCACAACAATATTGTCTATCTTGACAATTTTGCAGACGATGACTGTCTAAATTTACATCCTCATAAAAACTTAATTAACAACTCAACACAGTCTGAGGCAACTGTGGAATGATTCAGGCGTGTAGTTAGATGGATTATCAGCTTGCATTACTTGCTAGCCACATTAGCCTCGTAGTTCCAGTGCCAAACTAAAAAAGTACATTTCAGACACTAAACATGTCTTTGCTGATCAATTACGTTTGAGGGGACAACAGGCCAAAATATCACTTCAGTGAGACTTAAATGAAGATGTCAGATGAGGAAAACACTAATGCAGATCTGGGGGACTCCAGGACCATGATTGGGAAACATCTGATCTAATAACAATGCAGTGTGTAAGTGTATATTATTATTACTGTATTATTAGCTCTCCTTCATCATTACCTGTTCTCTGACTCTCTCTCTGATTTTGCGCTCTCTTCTGTCCTGCACTGTGGATAGGTAGTTGACCGCCGCGTACTCCAGCACAGACAGGAAGACGAACACAAAGCTGACCCACAAGTAAATGTCCACAGCTTTGATGTAGGAGACTCTGGGCATGGAGGCGTTCACTCCGGTGATGATAGTTGACATGGTGAGCACCGTGGTAATGCCTGGGTGAGATCAACACATGCTGTTAAAATCTGCACAACCGGGCCCTGCAGCATCAAGAGTCCTGCCCGTGTTTAACCCCTTAAACTGCAGGAGTCTGTGAGAAGGTCCACATTTCAGTTTCTCATTCTCTTAACTAAACAACCTATACATTAGTTTCATAGTAGTTACTACAGCTGAGTGCAAAAGTCAGAGACCATTTCATTTACAGTCAAAAGTACGAGTTATTCATTTTCAGGAGGGAAATGGTTAAAAGATACAGGGAAAATGGGACCATGCATGACCCAAGAGACACCAAAAACTGCCCCCATCAGATAAACAGCACTTAAAGCTTTCATCTCTGAGAGAGAGGAGAAAATCAAGCTGCTTCAGATCTGAAAACATCCACAGGTGTTTCTGTCCATCCTTCCACTGTGAGAAGACAACTCAGCGCTATGGGTGACACAGACACACACAAACTGCACTCTTTCTTCCTGCTGATTTAATTACGCCCCCGGCTTGATTAGCCTCAGTGAGCTAATCGGCTAGCCATGCAAACTTTGCAGTGCAAAACATTTGTTTGAGAAGTTAGAGAGGTTGGCTTTGTCTGGTTATAAACTTGGAATAGTGCCTTTCTTGTTATTGTCAGCTGGTGGAGGTGTTTATAACTTAAAGCCCAGCAAATTGAATATTATGGTTTTGAAGCATCTTAAGTAGTTTATTGCTACTGTTTATAAACAGCTTTGTCTGCCAATATTCTCGGGTTTGAAAAGGGAAATGCATAGTCACAATGATTTCTGGGCACGTTCTACTGCTGAAGTCAGCAATGGTGTCCGGTCGGTCCCTCGCCCCTCCAAGGACTCATCTAAAGCCCTTCAGTTTAGCTATTAAAGTAATGGAACAACCTTTAAAAAAATAAATTACCTAATTATTTATTTATTTCTTTATTTATTTATATTTTTTTCCTAAACACACCCCCTTTGTACAGCACTTTGGGTTTAAATGTGCTTTATAAATAAATAAATACTTACTATACTTAAAATGGCATGAAATGACCAGGCCAAGTGGACAAGGTCTTTCAACATATTACAGCAAGTTTTCAACATAATTTCTATCTATCTATTTATTCAGTAGTGCACAATTTATATTTATTTGTTTAACATTTTGGAAAAAAATAAAATGGAAAATACAAAATGTGCCATAACTTTTGTACAGGCCACATTTTATGTTCCCAATATGTTAAATTCAGTAAATGAACAGTTGAAATATGTGTTCTCTGTAGAGGATGTGTTCAGTTATTTTCATTTAGAAAATCAGCAAAGCATGGAATTTGAGCAGGGGTGCCCAAACTTTTGCATTATTGTCAGCTGTGTAGCCTTTTAGCATGCTAACGAGCCAGACAGCAGAGGAAAGTGATGAAGTTGTGTCACGAGTCATGAATAATAGGTGGTGTAGTTTATAACTTAAAGCCCAGCAAATTGAACATTGTGGTTTTGAATTGTTAAGCATTTTAAAGTAGTTTATTGCAGCAATGGTGTCCAGTCGGTCTCAGGCCCCACCAAGGACTCATATAACACCATTCAGTTTAGATAATAAAGTAATGTAACAACCCTTAAAATGGCATGAAATGACCAGGCCAAGTGGACGAGGGCTTGGTATTGAAATGGGGGGCTTGACTGATGTGAATGTCTGCTATGATTGGCTTATAACTCAGGTCTGATTTGGGTGAGCCAGGCATTACACTTTTCCCGGCGATTCATCCAAACACCCAGACAAACTAGACTGGAGCTTCTGAGGTCATTCAGGATGCTCACAGCACACAGTGAAAAAAATTCTCATTTGCATATCACAGCCTCTGTGATATCAGTATAATCTTAACCCCCTCAATGGCCAGTTTTATTACACACTTCTATAAGAATAGCTCAGCTAGTTCACATTGAAGTCCCTGTACACTGTCAGAAATAAAGGCTCTATGCAGGTACATTTTTCATTCATCAAGGTACAAACAACTTAAATGTTCCCTCAAAGGTACAACAGTGGATTTAAGGTTCAGCTGTGAACCTTAAATAGGTTTTTCCAGGTGAAAATTTTCGTATTTGTACCTTTTCATAACCGAATGTTTTAAAACAGAACAGTAAAATAAAAGCCTGGAGACGAGACGGGGTGTGTGGAGTCAGTACAGCTTAGAGCATATCATTTCAGTGGATTATGGTACAGTTGTGTTCCCTGACTAAAGGTACTGAGATGTACCCTTGAGGGTCCCACCCCAGTGACAATAGGGGTACTGCACCAGTGACAGTTTACTACCTTTATTTCTGAGAGTGTAGTTACTGGATAATAAGCCTTAGCATGTAATAAGCCTGATATTTTAAGTGGGTTAAAAAAAGGTTCTTTAAGGATTCTTTATTAAAGACAACGATTCTATATAGAACCATGAATGCTCAAAGAACCATTTGCATTCTTAAAGCGTTCTTTGCAGATGAAACGGTTCTTCAGATTGATGGAGAATAAGCTGTGTATGGTTATATATCGAACCAAAAAAGGGTTCCTCCATTGTAATAAGCTTGACATCATAACAACAGAAGAACCCCTTTTGATGGTGCTACTTAGAACCCTTTTCAAAAAGGTTCTGTATAGAACCATGTAAAACACATCCTCCGTTAATCTGAAGAACGATTTGACCATGCAAAGAACCATTTAACAATAACCATCAACAATATATTGTAGCCCTAGTAGTTACCAAATAACACATATAGTAGTTACTGAATAATAAATCTTAAGATGAATAATTAAATAATAAGCCTGCAGCTTAAAGGAACGCAATTTTCAACCTAATCGCTATTAGTTGCATCTGTTGCATGTAGTCAATGGACAGAAATTTTCCTGGAAAAACTGTTTGGGAGCCAATGAGCAGAAAGCAAATACCCATTGACTTCTGATATAAGTATAACCAGTATATCGCTGCTGTCGGAACAAAACCTTGTATGTCCAAAATGGTAACTTTACAGGAGAAGGAAAAAACCTACTGTACTTTCAATGTAAGTCAATGGAACCAGAATGTTTTTCCAAGTCATTTTGGGCCATTTCTTTTGGTCCATTCATCATGAAATTTACACATGATGTAAAGGGCAACAGGCATTTTCAAATCATCTCAAAAACTGAAAAACGACAAAAATGGAGATACAAGGTTTTGTTCCCACAGCAGCGACATATTTTTATAATACAATGATGCTGCAGATGCAGCAGATAGAGACTAGGATAAAAAAGCTGCAGCATTGCTTTAAAGAGTTAATGCCTTGTATTCACAGCCTTACCGAGCGAGACTCTGGCCGGCACAGCCCTGCGGTCGATCCAGAAGGAAACCCAGGACAGCATGACCATCAGTGTGGCTGGAAAGTAGGTTTGCAGTAGGAAGAAGAAGATGTGGCGTCTCAGAGTGAAGTTAATATACAGGCGGTTATACCAGCCTGAGGAGAGAGAACAAACACACAGATCAGATCAAAGCAAACAGTCACACACACACACTCAATCTGTTACACACAGACTCAATCTGTTATACACACAGGCTCAATCTGTTACACACACACTCAGTCTCTGCCCACACAGAAGCGGAAAGTGAAAATTCATTTTTTCTTCATTTCTGCATGATTAAATGGTTAATATGTAAACAGAGTCGTTCAGAGTGGTTTGGTGTGAAATGCTCTGTTCTAGAGACACTTACCGAGTGAGAACTGTTCACAGTGGTGGTGATAGGAACCAGACGTCCACCTCTAAAAGCTCCCTCACAGAAAGTTACTACATGAAATGGTTATGAATTCACTGCCTGATGCCTGAAACATTGTTTTGTATGATAGTTTTGAGAAGGTTTTGGTCCTAAAACATATATTTTTTTATTTTTTCATGGCTGAGAAGTACATGCAGGGCGTTGTAAGACAAATATAAAGATCTTTTTTCAGATTTACCACTATTTTACCATCATAAACATTATATAAATATTACATATATAAATAATTGACATAAACTCTCAGAAGACAGATGTAGGTTTACTAGAGTATTTGGATAGTTTCTCTACAATGAACCGTTTCACATCAAACCACTCTGAATGTCTTTGTTTATGTATTTAACACTACTATTCAAAAGAAAATGCTTGTCATATTAATATAAATGATGGAAATATTATAAATATTTTAGACAATTTTAAATCGTAAATATGCCAAGTTTTATAGGAAACAACGAGTACAACAACTAGTTTAAGGGAATATTACAGCGTGCTTTCAACATAATTTCTATGTATCTATTTATTCAGTAGTGCACAGTTTGTATTTATTTCTTTAACATATTGGAAAAAAATAAAATACAAAATGTGCCATAACTTATGGACAGGCCACATTTTATGTTTTAATTTTTTTTCAGTGTGTTTAATTCAGCAAATAAACAGTATTGGTGCATTAAAATGTGCAGAAGTATGTTCTCTGTATGTTCTCTGTATTTGTATGTGTTGACTAATTCACACTCAGAAAATCAACAAAACATGTCATTTGAGCATGGGTTACCAAACTTTTGCATACAACTGTATATCTAGTCACAAATTTTTGTAAAATAACTTTATATAAGAGTTTCTGCTAAATAATGTAAAATATACACATAAAATAATGTAAAACATTAAACTAATTAATGCATTAACATAATTTAAAATATCGGTGTCAACCACAATAAAGTATCATCGATTATCGTATCGGGCCCAGAAATTCCATATCGGTGCATCTGTAGCACTTTTACTGTTACTCATGTGCAGAAGTCTTGTACTTTGCCCATGTCTGTCGTACCTGTGCTGCTGTAGAAAGCCAGACGAGAGGTAGTGTGAAACTTCTGGATGAGAAACTGCGAGAGGGAGATCCTGTCGTCCGTGCTCAGAGACTCGTCCCCGCTCTTCCAGTACAGCATCAGATCCTCATCTGTGTAGGCATCTGAAAAACAGCACTCAGCTTCAGCAAAAAGACTGAATATCTACTCACTGAATAAACATAACAGACTTATAATTTACAGCAGTGGCTCTTAGTGGTCCAGGACCCCCTTGGAGCTGATGCAAGGGAGGCTTTGTTATTAATAATGGCGATTACAATAAATAATTCGAGGTTTTAATCAATCTAATATTAACTAGTCAAAGTCCTAGTGATGTCTTTTCTATCCTAAACCATTTTGAATACATGTTAACCCACTCACACTGCAAAATTCAAACACGTGGACTAAGAGCTGACAGCTTGTGTGGATGTTTCCTTCCTTGTAAAATTCATAAGCAGATGAAAGTGGTTATACATATGTAGGAGGTTTTTGGACCAGCGTGTGTGTGAAGAGGTTCTTGAATAGCTGGACCTGCCTGCGGCCAGTGAAGTGAATACATATTGTGTAGGTCAGTAAAAAAACTCACAGCTCTCCAGCTCCAGAGAACAGGTTTGAGAGTCCAGAGGAAATCGGCTGAAGTCCATGTTACAAGCGGCTGTAACCGTCACCCTGGCAACAGGAAACACACGATACACATAAAGAGGTTACAGCTAACTCACTGAACTCAAAGATATATGTATTATGGTTATCATGGTCAATTATATTAGTAATCTACTGATTATTTAGATGATTCACTGAGTAATCAGAGTATATTAAAAAGGCCAGACAATAAAAATAGACGTCAGGGAGGAACAACAAACCACGCAGAGCCTTTCAAAGATTAGAGAATACTTCAGAAGCCTTGAAGACTACTACAAAAGAACCACTCTAGGTTCCCTATTGAACCTTGCTTGAAAATGAGATGTGAATGAGATGAAGGTTTAAAGGACCTTCATATAATGTATAGGTTCTATTCCCATTAAAGGGTTCTTTCTAGATCCTTTACATTATGTGGAGTTTGAAGTTCTTCACACATCTCATTTTCAAATGTGGTTCTTTGGAGAAACCAAAAAGCTTTGCTCAAAAAGAACCCTGTGGCACCTTTATTAAGAGTGTAGACTGTTTATATTTTTCTAATATATAAAATGGACGGCTCTAAAGAACCCATAGAATAGAGAGAAAGGTTATTTAGGGAACCAAAAGTGGTTCTTCTATGATTCTATGATATTAATCAAAAAACCCTTTTAAAAGTGTAGAATTATTATATTTTTTTAATATAAGAATTAAACACTGATCTGCCATAACATTAAATCACCTCCTCGTTTCTACGCTCATTGTCCATTTTATCAGCTCCACTTACTATATAGGTCTGTGTCTGATCCACTCATACCAGCGCAACTAACACACCACCACCACGTCAGTGTCACTGTAGCGCTGAGAATGACCCACCACCCAAATAGTACCTGCTCTGTGGGTGGTCTTGTGGGGGTCCTGACCATTGAAGAACAGGGTAAAAAAGTATGCATAGAAACAGATGGACTACAGTCTGTAATTGTAGAACTACAAAGTGCTCCTATATAGTAAGTGGAGCTGATGAAATGGACATGAGTGTAGAAACAAGGATTTTAACGTTATGGCTGATTTGTGTACATTTTTGTGGTTTTTCAGTTTTTGATATAATTTGAAAATACCTGTTGCTCTTTACATTGTGTGTGAATTTCATGATGAATGGACCAAAAGAAACGGCCCAAAATGACTTGGAAAGACGTCTGGTTCCATTGAGTTACATTAAAAGTAAAGTAAGTTTTTTTCCTTTTCCTGTAAAGTTACCATTTTGGAGATACAAGGTTTTCTTCCAACAACAGCGATATATATATGTGCATGTCTGTGTGTAAAATATTAATAATAAATATTAATTTAAAAATAGATGCCTCTGAAGAACCATTATTCCAAAGTTCTTTAAGGAGCCAAAAGTGGTTTTCCCTATGGCACTGCACAAATAACTCTTTTTGCCAACTTTACTTTAGGAGTGTAAAAGGGTAAAAAATGCATATAAATGAGAAAGTTGATCAGTCCCTTTTTGGCCAGTTGCCAGCTAATCATTGCCAATTCTTTGAGATGGTAACTTTTAATCAATGACATTTTTTAAACAGTGTAATCGTGACAGTCCCAATACGCACATGTTCAAAGCACACGTCCCCGAGGTGTCGATTCTAATTGACGTAAAGGGATGCAATGAAGGGTAAAGTGAGATAAAGGGCAGGAGAGGCGAACAGCCCATGCATTATTCATCAAACTGCGACCGGTGCCTGTTTTTCTCCTGCTCTGTTCTGTGGGAGAAGCCGTTAGCTAGTCCCACAGTCAGCGCTGTCCGGTTCTTATCAGACAGCACAACTAAAGTAGGCCAGGCCCATCAATAATGACACTCCCCCTGCAGCAAGTACAGCCAGCCTGAAATTTGACTTTGAACTTAGCGCTACCCCTCAACGCTACAGCTGCGCACTCAGGTAGCTCGGCCTAATTCTTCCCTCGCATCATCAACACAGGCACGACAACAACATCACAGGCCGCCAGCGCTTCTTTCTAATTTTAATGCAACAGCAGTATGCAAATGTAATATAACCAAACCGCTGCAGGACACGCCTCGCCTTTTTACAAGCAGAAAACGTCCCAGAACAATTAATAGATGCCGTAGCTGCAAGCCTAGTGTGAGGGTCGCTACACGACCTTCAGGTCAGCATCAGTGTACCTACATATAGTTTTATAAATCAGGTCAGCAAATTAGGTCCCATAATGTAAAGCAGAATTACTGTTTGACCTCTAAATTCATCCCTTTTGCACTGAACCCACAGCTGCAGTACACTAACCTGAATATGAAATACTATAATTAGCATAATTACATAATCACTCAGCATACACTCACAGGCTCTTTTAGACTTTTCTCTCTATTCTATTCTATTCTATTCTATTCTATTCTATTCATTCTTATTGTCATATGTTCTCTTGAATATTTCATCCCCTTGGAATTATAAGGTTCTGTCTGTGTTCTGAGCAGTTTTGAGATATTGAGCTTCTTTTTGAGGTTTTGCCTTTCAAATAGCAAAACTGATGTGGAACAAGAAACATGAAAATGACGGAAACCCTAAATTTATTTTAAATGTACAACATCAAAAACCTATCAAATTTGTAAATTAGTTTTTTGGAAGAGGTGAAATACAGATAGAACCTTCTAATCCTAAGAACCCACCTTCTGCTTGGAGTTATAAGGTTGTATCTGGCAAAACATGAAAAGAAGCGACGATTTTCAAGGAACACAAACAGTTTACTTGTAATGTGTTCATTAAACACAGAATTAGAGTTGTAATAGAGTGTCTATGTGTATCAGAAAGTTCAATTTAATGCATTCTATGACATTTGTATTATTTATTTATTTTATATGATATTTAATTCTTGTTTTAGGACAGATTATTATTTTCATTTCCAAAAAAGAATTGCAGATTAAATATGAAGGTCAGTGCTAAATATTTTGTCCAGTGCAGAGGTCAAGTTGAGGTACAAACCATTAGTTTGAGTTTCCTCTAGCTTAAGACAGGAGCTACTGTCCCAGCAAGTAAGTGTAGCAGGTGAGTCTAAAGGCTGTGTGAGGTTTTGTTTTGTATCAGAAACTGTGGCTCTAATGAGCCAAAATTTTGGGAGAAAGAAGAAAAAGCAGAGATGGATGAATGAATGAAATTAATGTTTATGCTGTAATTAAGACCCCATCAATTCAAACATATGCTATTGAATTATCTAAATATTATTATTATTTAAGATAATAAAACTTTTTTAAAGACGTGTAAGAAGACAGACAGAGTTTCAGCAACATGTTTTCATGTTTCATAAAGCTTTAAAAACTATTCCTGCAGTCACCGAGCAGAGCAGCGACGTGACGAAGAAGCAGAACCTGACTGGTCCTCTTGTGTGTATTTGAAGTGCTGACTGGCTCACAGATAGAACCTTATAGAACTAAGTTAGAGTTTGAGTTTGGAAATAGAACCTTGTTGTTTTCTGGATAAAGAGTCCAAAAATGCATAAAAACACCTCACATAATGTTAAGAAGTCACAGAATAAGAATATGTGAAAACTCAATTTTGCCAAAAATGTCAGATAAATCCTTATAATTTCAAAGGGGCGATTTGTCTGGTCTGTTTACTGTGTTACACGTCACACATTTGCATGCTAAAGTTTGAAGAAGCCCTGTTTAAATTACACATTTTATAGTGAAAATAAGTAAACACATCCTCTGCAAAGAACACACTTAACTATGTTGCTTTATTGCACATTTATTTGCACAGCTTCTATTTTATTATTATTATATTGGGGATAAAATAAGCTTAAAATATAAAATGTGCCATAACGTCGGCACATTTTGTTAAATGGTTAAAACAGACAAATGCACAGCAATTGTGCAATAAAATGTGCAGAAGTGTGTTTTCTCTGGAGGATGTGTTCACTTATTTTCACAAATCAACAAAAAGTGTCGCATATGGTGCACTCAAGATAAGTTTGTCTTGATATGAATTGATTCACACATAAACAAATTATAATAACAAACACAAAGCAAGCCTGGCACAATCATAACATCTAATTCTCTTTCTTTGTTTATATTTAACTATTAATGTACAGCCTAATGTGTCTTTCACGTCTTAGCAGTCGGGCTGAACGATTTTGGGGAAAATACCTTATTGCTATTTTGATGACCAACACTGTGACCGCAATTTAAAATGGGATTATTTCTTTATATTTATGGCTTTATATTTTACCAAATTTCTGCATAACTAAATATTTAAGACCAAGTTCATTCAGAGTGGTTTGGTGTGAAATGCCCCATTGTAGAGAAACTTACTTACGCTATTAAAACAGATGCATAAATAGAAGAAGTAAAGATATATAATAAAATATACCAAAACAACAGAGTCAGAACTGTTCACAGTGGTGGTGATAGGAACCAGACGTCCACCTCTAAAAGCTCTCTCACAGAAAGTTACTACATGAAATGGTTATGAATACTACACTGATGTCTGAGACTTTGTTTTATATTTATTTTGAGATAAGATTTTGGCCTAAAATGTTTTTTTTTAATGTGTTACTTGCAGAAAGGTGTAATCATTGTGTTATGGGGCAAAATAGTCCCAGATGTAAACTTTTTCAGATTTATCACTATTTTACCAGCATTAGAAGAAGATATGTGTAGGTTCACTGGTGGTTTCGCACTGTAGCCCCCCACTATAAAGAAATGAATGCACCATTTCATGTCAAACCACACTGATGTAACATTGAAGGTGAAGAGGCTGGATGCAAGAGCTAGTTGCTTTTATTTAAATCAGACTTAAGAGAGTCCAGAAGCTCAGTAGCAAAGGTACATAAGATAAATCCAAGGTGACACAAAACTAAGGACAGAAAACAGAACTAAGAACTAAAACAGAACTAAACCAGAGAAACAGACAACAGCAAAAGGAACTGAGCACAGGGGTATAAATACACTGAGGGGAAACAAGAAACACCTGAGACTAATAAGAGGGTGGGGCTACAGACTAACGGCAGGTGGAGCAGATGACGAGGGGGCAGGACCAGGGAGGAGACAGACCAAAACAACAACAAAGGCACATGGCACAAGAAAACAGAGGCACATGGCAGACAAACAAAAACACATGGCGCTGGGAAACCAAGAAAACCAAACAAACAAAAGGCAAAAAACGGCACAACAGTTACAGTTGAATGACTGTTTACATTGTTTGATTACATCAAATTTTGAAAAAGCAATGTAATTCCCCTTTAAGTGTTAATCCTAAATTATATGCTTAAGCAGCCAACTTTGTAAGTGCTGAAACTTAAAAGCGTATGGTCTAAAATTCAATTCACAGTTCAAATCTTATGACACTCACTTAAGATAAACGGAAAACCTACGGCCAAAATTCACTTAAGATGTTTTATTCAACTGACCACAGGCCTGTTATTTTCACCAAGAAGACCGGAAAATCTGGCCTGAGGCTTAAACACTGAACACAGAGCACTAGACTTGACTGACTGTTAGCTGTGGTTATGATGTCACAGCACATGGGTGTTTGGTTGCTTATGACTGGTCTATCTCATATATAGGCAGCTCACAAGCTTCATGTTATGAAGTTAAATTTTCATAGTTAACGAACATCAAATAAACAAACGTCGCTCAGCGCCGCCCTCTAAAGGCGTCGTTAACAACCATCAAATAAACAAATGTCACTCACCGCTGCCCTCTAAAGGCGTCGTTAACCACCATCAAATAAACAAATGTCGCTCAGCGCCGCCCTCTAAAGGCATCATTAACAAACATCAAATAAACAAACGTCGCTCACCGCCGCCCTCTAAAGGTGTTGTTAACAAACATCAAATAAACAAACATTACTCGCCGCCGCCCTCTAAAGGCGTCGTTAACAAACATCAAATAAACAAACATCGCTCAGCGCCGCAATCTAAAGGTGTTATTAGCAATTAACCATTGACTCCTATTCAAAGTTAAGAAGGTTTTTTCATTTCTCCGGTAATGTTATCTTTTTGGAGATAAGGTTTTGTCCCAAAAGCAACAATATATTTAGTATGTAGGTTTAATTAACAGGGTATTACAAAAAAATAAAAACAGTGTAAAATGACTGTAACAGATTCAATGTGCGAAGTTTCACATATATTGTCTGACAGTGAACACAGAAAGTTTCAGCAGCATAATAAATCATTTGAACGTATAAATACATGCTTTCTCACCTCAGGCTGTAGAGAACATGGCCATCCGGGTAGACCCTCAGCATGATGTTCTCTGTGGTGGTGTCATGGATGAAGGATCTCTTTGAGTGCACAAAAAACACGTCAGGTACCCAGATCTTCTTCACCAAACGGCCGTCGAAGGTCATGCTTTTGTTTGTGGTGCTGGCAAAGGACAGACGCTCGTCCTTCCAGTAGTGTCTAAGGTATAAGGTCATGGTGAAGTCCTACACAATGAGAGCAGCAACCTTTACAATGTGAATTCACTCACAAATCCACACATCATAGTTCACACCAGGGCTGCACGACATGGACACAATACTTGATTACAGCAATAATCAAGAAATCTCCCGATAATTTTAATGATTAATCGAGTAATCAGAGTTGTCAAAAAGGCAAAATAAGTAAATGGAGTTAGCTTAACAATAGCAAACCATGCATAAAGTATTAAAACACCATATGGCATATAAGTGCATATAAATGGGTGTGTTTATCAGACTGTCTCCTACTGTAAGAGAGAACAGTAGGAGAATTTAAAACATAAATTATCATCATGTAAATGACCAACTATTCATCGCTGACTCATTGAGAAGAAGGTAAATTTTAATTATTTTTTTTATAAAAATTGAGTAACTGAGTAATTGTGACAGTATATATAAAACATATTAAAGGGGAATTCCACCAATTTTCCAAAACATCTTTAGAAGTCAATAGTTAGGATATCAGTCATTCAGAGTGGTTTGATGTGAAATGGTTAATTGTAGAGAAATTTACTGTCTCAGATGTCTTTATAGTGGTAGTGATAAAAAATGGCCATTTTTTTACCATCTGAAATGACTAGTGAACCTACACCACAGTGAATTTACACCAAATGTTAATTCTGTCCTTTCAACAAAAATCCAACCACTTTGGGAGCCACAGCATTTTATGCCCATTTTAAAATCTTGGCTGTAAATATGTCTCAGTCTGTGCTGATGTACTAGTTTAGGCTAAAAGTATAATCTAAACAAAAACGCAGACTTACTTGGCTCTGGTTTAAGCTTTAGCTCAGCTATAGCTGCTTTTTCTCGCATCTCCAGCAGGAAAGTTTTCCTCAAAAACAAAATAGTTTCTTGTAAAATGTCTCAATGTTTGACTTTTTACGAGGCTGAAGTCGCTTCTCATTCGCCAGTTTCTTGTTCAAATTCTCCCGTTCCACCTTAAATGGTGCCTGAGGCGCCAGAATGTAACTGCGGCACCATTTAAGGTGGAGCGGGAAAATGTGAATAAGAAACTGGCGAATGAGAAACTGACTTCAGCTTTGTGACTTTTTAGTGTTTGATAGTTTCTCGTTGCAGATTAAACGTATCAGGAAACCAGTTGGAGTGATTATAAATGCAAGTAAGTTCATTCGTCTCCAAATTATCGATGTCCATCTTAAATCTTTCTCTTTGCCTGTTTCGTTAGCTACTAGCTAGGCTAGATTCGTATCTGCATTGCTATGGTCTGCGGTCTGCGTGCTGATATTCAGGGTTAAAGGGTGAATTAGCAGTTATACAATAACTCCAATGTTTGACGCCATTTGTTGTTAAACTGTGTTGAACGATCAGCAGAGCTTTATTTTACTGTAAAGGAGGATTATTTTATTTTTACCTACTAATCTAATTCTGCTGTTTAGCCACAACAGGGCAGTAAAAGAGCCGCATGCAGCTCCAGATCCGCATGTTTCCGACCCCTGACCTACACGTTTCTTGAATACTGAATATTGAATATTTTGCTGAATATTTTGCTTTACAGTGCCTACATGAGCCTTTGTTCCATAAATGCATTAAAAATCAATTTAAATTCAAAATCTTGTCTCAGAACTTTCATAAAACAGTGTCTCAGACATCAGGCAGTGAATTCATAACCATTTCATGTAGTAACTTTCTGTAAGGGAGCTTTGAGAGGTGGACGTCTGGTTCCTATCACCACCACTGTGAACAGTTCTGACTCTGTAAGTTTCTCTAGAACAGAGCGTTTCACACCAAACCACTCTGAATGACTCTGTTTACATCTAAACCACTTAATTATACAGAGATTTTGAACAATCTGTGGAATTCCCTTTTAAAAAATTGCATTGGTGAATTAATTGTGTGACATTAAAAACTGGTCTGCTTTAGTTTGGCCAAAATAATTTACATTTATTTGATTGAACGTATACCTTGATTGATCAAAACAACCCTAGAAACTCATCTAGAGCTACGATTGGTCAGAATGCTCTCAGCACATATTATGATCTTGACTGGTTAGAGGGCTCATTTGCATGTTGTAGCAATAATATTATTGCAAAAGCCAGCATAATGATGACAATTAACAAACAATTGTGCAGCCCTAGACAGTGAAAGCACACGACAAACAACAAGTTAACAATCCTTGCAGATGAATATGTCATCTTTTTAGAGAAGCTTTGGACAGAGGTCAGACAGTATATGTAACACTTGATCCTCCACACTTACTCAACTCAAAATCACTAAAGCAGATAAACCCCCTATTCTTCAATGACGTTATGTAACCATAAACATTCAGAGTGGCCTGTAATTATGTACGATGAAAGATGGCGCTTCAGTGTCTTTGTTACATCACACGCAGAGGCTTCATCCAAAAATAAAAATGCATAGGCAGCACGGGTGTCATATATCGTTAATGTTTTGGGTAAACAGCACAGCGGAATTCCTCACACATCCTCAAAGCACTGTCATCAAACAAACAGTCTCCCGCCTTTGAAACATCTGCCTGATGCTTGCACTATTTACTACGCAATCCAATGCAACAAGAAGGCAACAAGCAACAGAATATTAAACGTGATCGTAATAAAATAAAAAAAAGATGTAAATGACATCAGTAATGAGGTACATGTAATATTCAAAAAGACGCCTGAGCGCTCGCCAGATCAGTGCAGTGGTGAGTTTAATGATACTGAAAGTAAAAAAGGGTTTGACCTACCATGTCTACTTCTGAGATACTGTCCAAGCTTTCTACCTGCACGTCAACTCCGACTGGAATAGCAGGGCCTGCATGAAACATGAATAAATAAGCAATTAAACATTACAACTGGAGGAACAAATGAAAGTGAAAAATAAACAAATATGAGACAAAATATAGATATTTTATAAGGTTCGTTATGATGTAATGCAATTTTTGCTATTTTACAGTACTGTGCAAAAGGGATTTATTTAGTTTCCAGCCAAAAAAGTATAAGCAGTGGTGGACGAAGTAGACATCATGTACTTGAGTTAAAGTAGAGATACCCAAGGTAAAATATTACTCCAGTAAAAGTAGAAGTTTCTCCCTTTAGACCTCCACTTGAGTAAAAGTACAAAAGTATTTGCCATCAAATGTACTTAAGTATCGAAAGTGAAAGTACTAAAAGATTAATTATGGCTTTAATGTCCTATTATCATTTTTGCAACAAAACTTACTTTATCAACTCATTTTAGGTGAAAATACTCCAGTGTCTCTCTTGTAACACCAGTCTTTTAATAGAATGTCATTAATTAGTGACGCTGATGTCTATTAAAATTATCATAAGCACAAAACACTGAAGGCAAACAATTTCCATTAGGTAGAACTGAGTGGCTCTGAAATAGCTTTTTGCAAACAAGCAAAGTTTCGGTTTAAGATTTATTTGCAACTTAGTTACAATTTTAAGTTTAATAAAAACTTTAAACTCAGATTCACAAATGAGTTTCCTTTACTAAACTGCATCTGTAGGTCTCTGTTCGTAAACATAAACTAGCAAAAACAAATTTACTATAAAATGAAATGTGTTTGTGTAAATTCAGAAAAAAGACACGTCAGTCACAACTGCATATGTGTACATATTTCTATATTGTGGTCTATTTACACAAAGTTAGGTTAGTTCATCATTTATGTTGAATAGACTCTCCCAATATTATACGCTGCTGCACTGACTGAACTTTGGAGGCGTGTCTGCAGATTCTTTGAGGAACTGAAAGTGAGTCTCCTGAGAAGAATGGAAGCTGTAATAAAGGCAAAGTGTGTACACACTGTCAATACTGACAACATTGATATTATATTTAATTGCTGAGGCTTCTGACCAATTTTCTGTTTTTGTTTCTAATGATGTAAAAATAATAACTTGTACTTATTGGCTGTTTTGATTGGAAATGAAATAAAACTAACAGTGGTCTCTGACTCTTGGGCAGCATTGCATCTTGAGTCTTGAGTCTTAGACTTAAGACTGCTGATCTCTAACAAAATAAACCCCTAAAATTACAACACTTCGTACTTCTAAGCTCTTCAGAAAAAAAGCTGAGTCATTTGAGTGTGGGTGTGTCTACAGCAGAGGCTCCACCCCTCCCCTCCCCTCTTTACTCTGATAGGTTGTACCTAAATGCGTAGTTATGATCATTGCTGGTGGTTTCCAAAAAAGACGGCACAATCAGAGACTCTCTTAGGAGAACGAGGGGCTCGTCCACCTTATTCCTGCACCCCATGATGGTTTAAGTAACTTCTGGACAGAATCTCCAGTGAAGCATACATAGACATTGAATGCTTATAACATCCTAACATGCTTGAGATGTGGGAATAAATCAACATGTCAATAATCTTTATTGTATTGACGCTCAAATATTTGTGTGAAAGTGTTTGTAGCCTAGTTGATCTGTCAACAGAAACCTGAACCTGCAGGAGAGAAGCACTTTAATCAGAGGCTCCTATTTATAACCGACACTGATCACTCACACCAATAAAGTCATTTCTATTAAACCTTTTACATGTGTTTACAGTGAGAGTCAGGTACAGGCAGAAAACCATAAAGCAGTGCTGTTACACAGCAGTGTCTAATGGAGAAATCTGTTTTCCAAACCAGAACTTTGAAAATGCTCTTCATACATTCTATGTTAGCATCAAGCTAGAAGGGTTGGCTTTGTGCTATACGAAATTTTTTCAGCTGTAGTTTAAATACGGACATTTTTAGCTTGTAAGAGGCATGTAAATCACATTCCGTACTTTGTTTGTCTCAGTTTTTAAGCAATGCTTTTTTAAAGGCTTGAATTTGAAGTCTAGGCATGGTGGCGCTGTGGGTAGCGCTGATGCCTCACAGCAAGAAGGGCCTGGGTTCGATTCCCGACCGGGGTACTTTCTGTGCGGAGTTTGCATGTTCTCCCCGTGTCTGCGTGGGTTTCCTCCCACAGCCCAAAGACATGCAGTCAGGCCAATTGCAAATGTTGAATTGCTCCTAGGTGTGAATGTGTGTGTGATTGCATAAGTATGTCTGTCTGTCTGCCCTGCGATGGACTGGTGACCTGTCCAGGGTGTATATTGCATAAGTATGTCTCCCTTTTGCCCAAAGACAGCTGGGATAGGGCTCCAGCACCCCACTGCGACCCAGAAGGATAAGCGGTTTAGATTATGTATGTATATTATTGTACTTTTAGCCTTTTAGCTGGTTAGCTTTCTGTTGACCTGCTCAGTCTAATCTAATGAGGGCAGAATCCAGGTAAGGATAGTATGAAGTATACACCTGTTAAAGAGAGTCTGCTAGGAGCAAACAGTTTCACTGGCAGTTCGTCATCTGGTTGCATTTAATAGGCTCAGATTTCAACTCTAACCGCTCAGCTTTTTAAGGAGTCATTAGAAAGCCAGAGTCTCATGTCTGCTGAAGCTCTGCGCTTATTAAGCTCGTAATTTTCCTTATTCTTATAATTCTTAGTATTGTAAATTATTATTATTATTTTTTTTTATGCTGCTGATGAATGATGACATAAAAAAACGGAAAATGTTTTAGAGGTGGGGCAAAAGGCGATACATTTTTTTGGAAGATTATGGGAAAAATTTAGGCCTGGCTTGAACAGCATTTTACAAGATTAGACTATTGGTAGGTATTTACGAACGAGCACTCAAACAGTCATTTTCAAAAGCACCCTTAAATATATGGTTAATGATAAAACTAAATATTTATTAAAGATGGAGTTATGGGATAACTGAAGGTTTGGGGGAAGATACGTGCTTGACACCACTTCTCTTTCCAGTCTAGCACCTTATATATTCGCATCCTTACCTTTTGCTCCCTGTGACGAATTTCTCACAATCCCAACCACAGTCCCACAACAGTCCTACCACAGTTAAAAGGTGGGTCTGGCCTTCTAGCTACAGACAGAAGCCATGCAGAACGCCAGCCCAGGTTCTCAGAGTTCTCCCTCCTCCCTCAGTCAGTCTTCCCTCATACTATCCCCACATGTTAATCTTTTTAACTCCTTGGAACCACCAGTGGTTCCAAAACGCACTTCGTCATATTCTTTACTTCATAACTTTCATATTTTATAAGCTTCATTCAAATGGTGGGTGTCATATGAGAGCTGTAACTGTCTTCTTTCCAGTCAAATAGATGTGTAATGTAAATTTAAAACTTTGTAATAAAAGAAGCTGAACTCACAACTTTTTTTTCTACTGAAAGTCGACCCATTTTTCCACAAATCTGAGCTAAAAACTCAGATGGCGTCTCTTCAGTAAAAATTATTTTTATAAAAAAAATTTCAAAGACCATCTAAGATTTTTGGCTTTCAGCAGTAAATTGTAAGCATATAGCAATATGTGTATGATCATAAACACATGTTCTGTTAATTTGAGGGGAACTTTTACAAAAAAAAACACAAATTTACATTTATTTCATGCAGTTACTGAATAATTTGCCTTACGATTTGGGCATGTAAATTCAGATGAAAAACCAAAATATACCCACAAGCACGGTGTTTGTAAGGGTGTAAGTGTGTCTGTTACTGCAGTTTAAAACATATTCAGCGGGCAGCAACAGTGTCTAAACAGTCAAGCTGAAGCTCAGCTGCATGTTGCTAGTGACAGAATCTGTGACTGATGGCTCATCTTTGAAATATAGTTTTTTGAGTCCCTTCTATCGCTTGTATATTGTTTCATTTTATCTGCCTAGTTTGCTCTTTTTGTCATGGAAAGCAGCTCAGAGAGCAACATGCAGGCCGAATTGGGCTCAGTCACAGCCAGGTTGAGTTCCCTCATGCAGCTCTTGGTCCACAGCCTAAAAAGTCAAAGGCTAGAGTGGCAACAGGTAACTTCGAACACCGCCACCCCCCCGCCCCCACAGACTCATCCGCCACTCATCTGTCTGAGAGCTACCACTGTTCTCCTCCTTCAGCACTGCCAAACCTCTCACAACAAACAGTACTGAGATGAGCAAATATCAAATGATCAGCCTTGTTGTAGCTCCATGGCTCTCACTGCGCATCTACACTGAGCATTTTTCTTACTGCAGAATATTTCAAAGTGTTCCCATGATTTCTTATGCATCTGATCTCTGTCAGCTTAAATGGCCAGTGGAAAAAAGGGAGGCTTCTGAATATTAAATAGAGAATTAAATGTCAATGTAATGAATGAATACCCAAGCATTCAAATTATTCAGGCCAGCCCTACGAGAGTTTTCTCTTTTACATGATAAGATATGATGAATCGTGCTTAACATGCTCAAGGACATGAACTGACAAGGTAAAAAATATCAATTTCTGTCAACATTTCAATACCGTATTGAAGTCATTACACTCTTACATGGCACCAACGTTGATTAAATTGTGTATGATATGCATTAAATTAACGTTACGTAACATTTCATTAACCCACAAAGTGTGTGGTTTTACATTGACTTATTTGCATTGATTGATTATTGACTTTTTGCGCTCCAGCTAAACGCCACTCATATCCACCTTCTCCACAAGTGGCTGCTTGTATATCTAGGCTACTGATAAAGTCTGCCCGGGCCATAATTAGGAAGAGAAAATTTGGTGAATATCATTAAACGTCTCTTCGCACTAGAGCGTGGGTCTGTGCTTTTTCAGATGTGTACACAGAGGGTTCTTGGCGGTTCCATTGACATCTGAGGGATTTTGAACAAGTGCCGGCTCTCCAGGGACGGGCCCTGTTCACAGAGCACTCGGCTGGAACTGCAGCTTTGATATCTTACACGGCACTTCTCTCGTTAGGCCTTTTGTATGAAACATAAACCCTTGCTTTCTCTGGGATTAGGATAACAGCGCTATCTGTCACTCAAAAGCTCAGACTGCTGGGTAAATGGTGCAGGTTAGCGTGTGTGCATATGGACACGGATGATGGAGGAATGCTGGAAAGACTCAAAAACGAGTAGCGTTTTTCGCAGTGGCCTCTCCGTAATCTGACCGGATTATTGCAGACAGTAAACTGTAGATTAAACCGGATGCTTAAAAAGATGCTAACACTAATAGACACTTCCTATTATTTGCATTTAGCAAGCAAGCGCTTATCAGTCAAAAAGGAACACTGTTAGCATTGAAATGCCTTTGGATCATCTGCTACCCAGCAATTAAGTCAAAGTGAGATATCGAACCCTTCATTTTATGGCGATAAGTTATGTAATCCTGAAATTCATTAGCATTTGAGCTAAGCAGGCAACCACTCCACACACGGGCGCTAGTCAATTTCCATGTCATGTGCCACCAAGGCTTGATATCAGATGAATCAGGCTAAATAGGAACACAGCTCCTAGGTGAAATCGATGCAGCCAAACTAATCAACCCCCCGCTGCTAGGCTGTGTCTGAAACCGTCTGAGCTGACCTTGGGTGGAAATGGCCCATATCTCAGTCCAGCCATAATCTGAAGTCATCCGGATATGTAGGGAATCAATGGTGATGATGTACAGCAGTATGGAGGGGGAAGCTAACACAGTTTTACTATGCATACAGGAGAAGTGTTTAGGCCTCTACTAACCCTTAAAGGTTGAGTTATAAAATTGTTTTGAAAAAGCCAACTTACTCTTCATTTTCCTCTTATTCTAAGGTCAAAAATTGCAAAACTACACTACTCCTAAAACGTTTGCTTGTGCTTTTTTAACTGATTTGACTTACAATGTTCCTACAACGTTTGTTCAAGCATGATTTTTTTTGTAGGAATGAATGGGGGAATGCTTAAAATCCGTAAACTCATCCTGACCCATTAATATTTAATGCTTACACCAGAACCTTTTATTTCATCATAGTAGGTCATAGTAGGACTCTGTAGCCAAATGTTATCACTATCATGCCAATATGATGACAGCATAATAATGGTGGGGCAACACACTAGGATAACACAGCGAGAGCCTAGCAACACCTTAGCAACCACCTAGGAAAGCATAGCAATGGCCTAGCAACACCGTAGCAACCTCCTGGGATACTACAGCAAAACCTTAGCAACTATCTGGAATAGCATAATAATGGCCAAGCAACAGCTTGGCAACCACCTGGATTACTACAGTGATGACCAAGCAACACCTTAGCAACCACCTGGGAAAGCACAGCAATAGCCTGACAACACCTTAGCAACCACCTGGGATACCACATTGATGGCCTAGCAACACCTTAGCAACCACATGGGAAAGCATAGTAAAGGCCTGGCAAGACTTTAGCAACCACCTGTGATACCATAGCAACACCTTAGCAACCACCTGGGAAAGCATAGCAAAGGCCTGGCAAGACTTTAGCAACTACCTGCAATACCAACCACCTGGGATAGCATAATAATGGCCAAGCAACACCTCAGCAACCACCTGGGATATCACAGCAATGGCCTAACAATACCTTAGCAACCACCTGGAAAGCATAGCAACGGCCTAGCAAGACCTTAGCAACCACCTGGGATGCCATAATAACCTAACAACACTTTAACAACCACCTGGGATACCACAGCAACAGCCTAGCAACTCCTTAACAACCACCTAACACCACCAAACAATGCCCTAACAACAAGCTGTGATAATATAGCAAACTTGTAGCAACCCAATTAGGTGATCCAGTGCTCTGCAACTGCTTTAACTTTTTAAAGTTTTTTTTATATACTATTTAACTGTAATTACATAATTCCATTATAATTTTTAGGGAAAGAAAAGTGGTTCATGTGAAGCTACACTGCAAAACATGATGCACTGAATTTACTTCATCGATGCAGTTTTGTCTTTCAGTTCACTTACTTTCAGTAATAACTATGTTGATGTAATATACTTTATTTGTGTTGAAACGATGGACACGTTTGAATCAAGTCCATTCAATCACTTTTTTCAGTGATGCAACTGGGCCTTCCTAAAATTGAACGTGCACCACCTCGTGGCACTCACAGCACACTTACTAGCGAGTGCTCGATCGTCTGAGAGAGAGAGACACCAGTCAGGAGGTTGAGGCATGTGCTAATCCACGCGCCCGGCCGGATGGTCAGTGGAAACCCTGCCAGCTCAATCTCATCACTGGAGCTGTGAGCTACAGTCCAGTATTGCCTCGGCCAACCTCCAGATGGGCAAAAACATCAGTAAGCACTGCTTAAATCTTTAACAGAAAAAAGAGAGGGGCGGAGTTTCTCGGGCGGAGAAGTGATTCCTCCCTCATGATGAGCACGCATACAACTGCATGCCACTACAGTGATCTGACTCAAGCTGGTCAGGATATCTGAATCCTGCAGGTCAGCGCCGACACCTCAGCATGTTAATACAAGAACATGCTGAGAAAAAGCTTTTAGTGAAATGAAAACAATGAGATTAAAGAGCCCATATCAGGGAAAAACTACATTTTTTTGAATAAAAGAGTTTAATTCAGTATGTAAACACTGTTAAAGTGTCAAATCAGTCTATACAGTCCATATATGGGAAATAAACTGCCATTTTTAATTCACTGCTTTTGTGATGTCACAAAAACCAACATTTCCAAATATACATGCCAGTTCAGCCCACAGCTGTTTAGCTATTTAGACTATTCATGCTGACGTTATAAGGAGTGTTTCAGTCCTGATTGCTTTTTGAATGAGACACAGGACAGCCAATCAGAGAAGAGGCCATTTGCATTTGCATGTGTCAGTCTTAAAGGCACAGTAACAAAAATGGCCTGTTTAAAATGGACTTTGCACCAATTTTCCAAGATTTCTGCATAATTCAGCTGTCAATCAGAGCAGTCTGATGTGAAATGCTCTGTTCTATAGATACTTACTGAGTCAGAATTGCTCACAGTGGCGGTGATAGGAACCAGACGTCCACCTCTAAAAGCTCCCTTACAGAGAATTATTACATGAAATGGTTATGAATATGCTGACTGTTGCCTGACATTGCTTTATGATAGATTTGTGAAGGTTTTGACCTAAAATGCAATTTTTAAAATCCATTCATGGCTGAGAGGTACATGCAGGCTGTCATCTGAAAAAATAGCCCCTTAATTAACCCCTTACCAAGTCATGGGCCTGCAGGCAGGCCCAAAGATTTATTACACACTTCTATAAGAAAAGCTCATTTAGTTTGCGCTGAAGTCTCTGTAGATAATGAATAATAAGGCTTAGTATGTAATATGTCTATTTTACCATCATCAGCATTACATATAAAACTACATGTACGTTCACTGGGATTTCTGGGACCCCAGGTTCCTATCACCACTACTGTAAAGAAATTCTTATTTCTCTTCAATGAACCATTTCACACCAAACCACCCCGAATGACACTATTTACATCCTAATTATTGAATTATGAGGATATTTTGAAAAATAGGTGAAAGTCCCTTCCATTTCGTCATGAAGAGAGAGAAGAACGTGAAAATGAATCATGGCTGACATATAAAACCACACAAATCAGTAAAAAATGTAGGAAATGGGCCCTTTAATGCTACGAAAAGTGTATTTGAAATATAAACTCATTTTTTAATCTCTCGTTTCCTTTTTCAGGTTTATTCGGCAATAAAATCCAATTCCTTTAGATAGATAGCTTCCTTTTCCCACCAGTGTCAATAGACAACATTAACATTCTGATAACCTTCCTTGAGCCTAATCTGCGGATAAAAATATATATATAAAAAAAACACAGAGTGGACTTCATGATCTATCTAGCAATGTCCACAAATCCCTCAAGTGTGTAATCCATGACATTATGAAATGCATACTGCCATGTTATGATCCATACAGAGAATGCTCTACTCTCGGTATACGTGAAATGATAGAGGTGCTCCCCTTTTGGAGGATTATCCATAAGCTTAATGCACCATTGGTTATCTGTCTGGGGGATTACGCCCGCACTGCAGCCCCCGCTGCAGCAATTCCCTCTGCTTTCTGATGTAAAAAAACCTCGTCTCCCGCAGCGTGTCACACTTTATACCTGAGCTACATTAATTAGGAGTCTAGCTGGAGAAAAAAAAGGCGGTCCGGCGTGGAGTCTGAGAGCTGCTAAATGATGCATCTCCTCCAAAAGTGGATAAAACCGCCTCAAATCTGGCGGCGGAGAGGCTGCAGTCGACGGATTACATCATATTGTGAACTCCCAGCGCGCTGCCTACAGTAAGACAGCTACGGCAGCGCATCACTGACTGACTTCAGCACATCTGTGAAGTTATTGACAGGTTGAGTTGTGTATGAATGTGCTGGGGCTATTTTAATCCCCATAGCTGCGGCCCCCCGCCGAAAGCAGCGCTATTCCCCACGGTACCCCCTGTCACACTGCAAAACAAGGGGGATCCAAACAAGTAACTTTCATTAGTTACACCATTCTGAGCAAAAAAACAACATCAGAAAAGACTGTTTTTTTCCGCGCTGTGTAGTGTCGGAGTGAGAAGGCATCATTTAAAAAGCAAGAATGTGGAGCTTTCTGAATTAGCAGAAGACGCTTGTCAACGCCGGACCCTCTAACTTTTATGTCAGGCCTTAAGCACATTCTCATTTCAGCCCTTTAATGTCATTGTGGTCCTGCTGCTGCTGCTGCTGTATGACTGGAGGAGCCGCTGCATTAAAATTCTCGTCTTCGCGAGACGAGCCATCTGTGTAAAGATGAAGCAAAAGCCGCGTGAGCTGATTTCCTCTGTGCACTCTGTACGTTTAACATGCCAATCCTAGCAGACTGCCTGCTTATAATACTCAGAACTGTGATTAAAATGCAGTTTAACAGAAGGAGAACCGCTAGTTCTTAGAAACATTCTGCAGCAGCAGAACGGACTTCCAATCTTAAACTGAAAGACAGCCTGTGTCAACAAACGCACGTTCACTTCCAATCACACTCACTCTCATTAAAGTGGAAGAGTGGTACACACACGTGATATTAGTGCTGTAGTAACTGAGAGTTCAGCTCATTATAGCCAAAACGTTTAAGTCCAGAATTACATTATCATTTGGAATCAATTGGCATTTCAGTTTAAGATGTTTTATTCAATATTTCAAGAAGTCAGTAAACAAAAAGTGATTAAAATGATAAAACATGTACTGCAATTATCTATTTACATTCATTTTTTGGCTATTTATCTGATTTGAGATTTGATCGCTATTGAATATGATAATTCTCAATATCAATTACATCACACAGTACTATGCAAATGTCAGAGACCACCCTTTGTTTGTTTAATTTCCAGTCAAAATGGCTTTTAAGTGCAAGTTATTCAATTTTTCAGCTGAAAGTTGTAATCATTTTAACAGAATATTACACAAAAGCTATTAACGAGTAAATATAAGTATTTAACATGTCAATCACTTTCAGTTTTTCAAAGAAATCTGCAGCCACACCTCCAAAGTTCAGTCTTAGAAGTTGGTTTTTCATGTTGCATCTCAAGATCCAAATAATCCCAACTACAAACTTAGACTCATCAGTCCATAAAACCTGCCTGCACATCTCAGATGTCAGTGTTCTAGTGCAAATATTCTTCTTGTCTATTTCCTTTTCGCAGTGAAAGCTTCTTAAAGAAGTAAATAATGATGACTTTCAAAAAATAATAAATAATATACTGCAATTATGTACTTCGTCGCTGCCCAAAGAAAACCATGTAACTCCACTTTTGTCGAATTTTTATTTTTCTGCATCATTTTAACACACCAGCCGTCCTTTACGTTGTATTAAAATTTCATGATGAATGGACTAATAGAAATGCTATAAAATCACTTGGAATAAAATCTCTTTACATTAACTTACATTAAAATGTAAGAGTGTTTTGCCTTCTCCTGTGAAGTTACTATTTTGGAGGTCTGTGTTTTTCTTTGGACAGCGACAATTTACAATGTTTTTTGTCAAGTTATCTGTCGTGAGATTTGATCACTTCAATGTTCTACAGCTTTGTCCATCATTTTGGAATCATCTAGAGCTCCATTCATCATTCTGGACGCATCCAACATTGTTATTCTTATTTTTATCTTCTAAGAGTCCTGCTGATTATTTGAAACTTGTGATGTTGTACAAGACGAGCATTTATAAGCATTTTATATATTCATCCTCATTGGTTTCACATTATTAAACTTTAGTGTACTTGTTTATTTTAGTTATGTGGCATTTCTTGATTCTGTTTACAGAAGAACAGATACACATTTATCAGGAACAAAGCAGCCTGACTTACTCAGGAGTGACCGTCACAGATTTAAAACTATTTTTAGTGTATATATTGAGCACTGAATTATTTCCATGTGAAAAAACCCTCCATACTCGCTTTAAGACCATGATTACATGATGTGTGATGTACTGGACGGGTCACATGTTACACACAGCTTAAATTCAGTTCAACATAGACACACGCCAGCAA
>NW_023494803.1:39329764-39372264 GCF_904425465.1 Colossoma macropomum
GGCATCTGGCTGCAGCCAATCAGAGTAAAGTGGGTGTGGGGGTGCTGGGACACACCCACTCATAAAATAACTGGGCTTATTTCTGAAGAGCTTATAAATTCCAAGCTCTGTGATTTTTTTTGGGTTTCATTTTGTTAGAAGGCGGCACAGCAGACGTTGAACAAGATCTATTCGAGAACTTTTACTCATGTGAACCAAAGCAGAATTAAAGCTCTTTAGAATCAAGACAAATAAAATATTGAAAACTGAACTGAATCTTGAGCACATAATCAAAAATCACCCTGAAACTGAAAATATGTGAATGGTTAAACTTGGTTTATATATAATAAATATATATATATATATATATATATATAAAACAGAATTCTGGACAAAAATTTGGGAGGAGGACCACGTCAGAAGTTCTGCATCCTTCCAGTGTAACAACCTATAAATTTCCATCTGTACCCATCATTCCATCTCCTCCCTGTTCCTCAGTTCTCCATTCTATATAGCAACAAAAAGGGTTCTTCTATTGTTACAATGTCAAGCTTATTTCAATGGAAGAACGCTTTTTGGTGCTATATAGAACCCTTTTCCAAAAGGTGCTATACAGAACCATATACATCACATTCTCCATCAACATGGACAAGCTTTTCGCAATACAAAGAACCCTTTAATCATGCAAAGGGTTCTGTGATCATCATAGTTCTATATATAATCATTTTCTTTACTAATGAATATTCAAATAATATGTTCATCATGGGGGTTTCTGGCATTGTAGCTTAAAATAGAAGCCACCAAGAACTCCAGCCCAAGTTTCAGAGTCCCCTCTTACAGTCATGCAGTCGTTTATATTACAACCATACGTTGAAGACATGTTTTAAACTAGTAAATACTAGGTGTGCAATTCATAATTCATCATATTTATTGTAATTCAGACTATTTTTCTATACAGCAAAAAACAGGAGGACCTAAATTACCTTTATGTTAATAAGTTTATGTGATTTTTGGTTTATTGGAGCATTTAATATTAAAAAAGGACATGATTTGAGAGTTTTGAATGGCATAGTGGAGTTTAGCCTGATCCAGATTGGTTTCATAGCAGCAGAGAAACACTAAACAAAAGCTGGGCTTTACAGCGTCCCAATCTAGCTAGCCACGAGTTAATATGTTGGCCCCAAGCTAACACACAAACCACAAGCTCACATGTGCTTTATGATACAACAATACAACACGGCTCGTTATGATATAAATCAGTACATTACCATACAATATGATATGTCACAATATAAATCGATACATTACCATACAATATGATACATCACAATGTAGATCAATACATTACCATACAATACGATACGTCACAATATAAATCGATACATTACCGTACAATACGATGCGTCACAATATAAATCGATACATTACCGTACAATACGATATGTCACAATATAAATTGTTACAATACGATACGTCACAATATAAATTGATACATTACCATACAATACGATACGTCACAATATAAATCGATACATTACCGAACAATACGATACGTCACAATATGAATCGATACATTACCGTACAATACGATACGTCACAATATAAATCGATACATTACCACACGATACGATACGTCACAATATAAATCGATACATTACCGTGTGATACGATACGTCACAATATAAATTGATACATTACCGTACAATACGATACGTCACAATATGAATCGATACATTACCGTACGATACGATACGTCACAATATAAATCGATACATTACTGTATGATACGATACGTCACAATGTAAATCGATACTTTACCATACGATACGATATGATACAATACAACATGTTATGATACAATACAATATAAATCGATACATTACTATATCATACAATATGTTACAATACAATACATTAAAATGTGATACATTATATGTCACATCCTCTACAGAGGACACATTTTAATACATAATTGCTGTTTATTTGTTGGATTGAACATATTGGGGGAAAAAAAAACATAAAATGTGGCTTGTGCAAAAGTTATGGCACATTTGAATTTTATGTTTTTTTTGTCCAATATGCTAAAATCAGCCTAAAAATAGCAAACAGCTTTCAGAAAAATGTCATGCTTGTTCCCTGTGGAGCGTGTTTAAACTTATTTTCACTAATCTGACCAGGGGCATCCAAACGTTTACACATGACTGTATGTGAAAGCCATCGAGACACTCTCACAGGTCTCACCCGCTGCTCTGCCTCACCTACTGACACTTGACCCTAACATTTGCCATTTGTTTGAAGCTGAGAGCATTTCAGACAGACAGCAGCAGCTCACGTCCACAGCAGTGCAGGTTTCTAATGTAAGGCCCATCTCTTTATTCTTCGCTCTGCGCTGAAGAGCTGAGGAGATTATTCGCTGTGATGCCGCGCTTTAATTGAATGGTTTTTGCCTCCCATTAGGAAGCAGCCACATGTTGTGTCAGCTCAGCGGTGAGTGACTGCAGCCTCCTGACAGATGGACAAAACGTGCCGGTACACGTGGCAGGAGCACGGTGTGGACGGTATGAGCGCGTGGGATTGACAAGCGGAGAACAGAAAGCTGCGTCAGCCGTCTGGGTCATGCTCACTGTGCCCCAGCGCTTGACCTCATTAAAGGAAAAGAGGAGCCATGTGAAAAGAGAACGGGCCAAATAAAGGTGCAGTGGGGGAGGGGTGGCACTGCTGGTCACTGTGAGGTCATTTATACCTCTTGAAATTAAGGTTAAAATAAAAGATATTAAAAGAAAGATTTCTACATGGTTCTGGGTTTGGATGTACAGTTCCATGACAAACTTACATATGAATTTAGCCTAAACGAAAGACGCCACAAAGGGTTCTTTGAGAAATGCCGTGGGAAAAACCACTAAAGAAGCACGTTTGGAAAGGAGATTTGTGCATATGAAGAACCTTTTGAAGGTTCAAAGAGATTCTTTAAACTTTAAAAAGGTTCTTCATGCTCACAGATCTCATTTGCAGAAATAGTTCATTCATTAAAAGGTTCTTTAGGGAATCAAAAGTGATTCTTCTACAGCGGCACACAAAGAACCCTTACTTGCACCTTTAATTTCAAGAGTGTAGAATCATCGCAATCTATCCTAACAGCATCCAGTCTTCTTCATCATCCACAGCAGCTTGCAGTGGCATCTACGTCACCTTCATCCTCATCATCTGAGATAACTGTAATTATCTCATGCCTTTAATACAATAAACCTCAGCACCATTGTCACTATGACTGGCATGACCAGCATGACCACCATCTTAGCCATCTCCAAAGTATCATAATTATTCTCGAGATTACAATAAACCTCTCCACCTTCATCATCATCATCATCATCATCATCACAATCATCATCACTGTCTTAAACAGAGACAACACTTAAAAAACAAAGCGTTCTGTGTGTGATGCCTCAGAAGATCCACTTTTGGTTCCCTAAAAACCTTCAATGGGTGGATCTTTCTGCAAAGGACACATGTGAGAGTGAAGAACCTTTTAAAACTTTAAAGAACCATTTACTGCACTAGTTCTACACTCTTTAAAAAGATGGTTCTTCAAGGATTCTTTAGTAAAGAAAATGGCTCCATATAGAACCATGAACACTCAAAGAACCCTTGCATGATTATAGGGTTCTTTGCATCATGAAATTGATGGAGAATAAGCTGTAGATGGATATATAGAACCTTTTTGAAAAGGGTTCTATTGGCACCAAAAAGGTTTCCACTATTGTTACAAGCCAAGCAACCCTTTTTTGGTACTATATAAAACCCTTTTTGCTAGAAGTGTAGGACCTTACATTATGTGCAGGTTCTTTAAATCTTTAAAAAGTTTCTTCAGACTCACACATCTCTTTTTCAAATTTGGTTCTTTAGTGGTTCTTCTATGGCATTGCCCCTTTGGCACCTTTATTTTGAATACTATAGGGCAAATAAAGGAGGGAGTGTAATACTTTTGGACACCACCATCCACAGCAATGCGCAGTGGTATCAACACCATCATCTAGTGACTTTGTTACAACAAACCTTGATGCCATCATCATCATCATTACCATCGTTGTCACTGTCTTCACCAGAATCATCTTAAACACCTTCACCATCAACCATCAACCAACATCAGCATCATCTTCATCCAAACTCACTGTTATCACTCGCACCCACATCTTCCTCACCACCATAGTCATCTTGAACACCTTCACCACCTCCAACATCATCATAATTGCTCTCTTGACCTTGTTACAACAAACCTCAGCACCACCTTCATCATCATCATCATCACGACTATCCCAATCAGATGCTTTTCACAATCTGCACCACCAAAGCACAAGAACTCAGAACTACCTTCAGTGACACTGTCATCACTGGTTTCTACATCGTCTTCCTCACCACCATCATCTTAAATACTTTCCCCACCTCCAACATCATCATAATTTCTTTTATGGCTTTGTTATAACAAACCTCAGCACCCCTTTATCATCATCATCATCATCACGATCACCATTATCATCATCATCATCACTGTCATCTTTATCATCATCATCAAAATCATCTTCCCACCTCCAAACGCATCATACTTACTAATGTGGCTTTGTTACAAGAAACCTCAGCACCACCTTCATCATCATTTACATCACCAACATCATCATCATCATCATCAGCTCAACCATATTCTTCACATCCACACAATCATTATAATTAACTGTACTTTATAATTGCATTTTGTACCAAAACAATCAGCATGACCCTCATCATAATTATCATCATTTCATCCCATTAAATTATTTTTAAAAAATCATCATTATCATCATCATCATCATCTTCATCACTCACCAACTAATCACCACTATGAGCATCTTTCTCCTCATCAGAGTAAAGTAGCAAATACCACGCAGCTAAATACCACCGGGACCTTCATCATCCTCAGCACTCATCATCATCATCAAAGTAGCAACAACGTAACTAATGACCACAATGATCATTTCATCTTCATCATCATCATCATCACCATCATCTTCATCATCATCATCATCATCATCATCATCATCATCATCTTCATCATCATCTTCTTTAAAGTAGCAATATTGTAACTAATGACCACAATGATCACCATCATCATCATCATCATCATCATCATCATCTTCTTCTTTAAAGAAGCAATAAAGTAACTAATGACCACAATGATCATTTCATCTTCATCATCATCTTCATCATCAAAGTAGTAATAATGTAACTAATGACCACAATGATCATCATCATCATCATCATCATCGTCGTCATCTTCATCATCATCATCATCATCTTCTTTAAAGTAGCAATAAAGTAACTAATGACCACAATGATCATTTTCATCTTCATCATCTTCATCATCTACATCTTCATCTTCATCATCATCAAAGTAGCAACAGCTTAACTGACTAGTATGATCATCATTATCTTCATCTTCATCATTTTTATCTTCATCATCAAAGTAGCAATAACTTTACTAATGACCACATCATCGTCATCTGCCGATCACTTCCATGATCAATAATTTACTCTATTTCCTTTTTTCTATTATTATTCCATTTCAGTGCTTTACAGCTTTTTTTTACAGCTTTAAAAAAATGTAATCTGAACAGTGACGTCAGCGCTCGTACAGAACTCGGTTTTCTTTAAACTCCTAAGTTCTGATTAATGATCATAACTGATCGATTCTCCGATCGGACTGATTGATCTCTCTTACCCGCCGTGTTTCTCCGGTTCTCCGCTCCAGCGCTTCTCCCGCGCTCTCCCGACTCCGTCCGCGGGCGCGAACCGCATCGCCGTCACCGTCAGAAGGAGCGCGAGCCAGAGGCGGCGCATCATCGCGCGCGCGGAGCATCAAACCGAGCGGAGCGCGCGCGGACCCGCCAACCGCAACATCGCCACGGCTCGCCTCTCTCTCTCGCTCTCTCTCTCTCTCGCTCGCTCTCTCTGTCTCTCTGCTTGTCTGTCTCACTATTAACGGCGCCGCGCGGGGCGAACCGGTTTAAATATCGCCGCTAGAGCGCGAGACGCCTCCGCCGCGCACCGATTGGTCCTCCGGGCGGGTTCGGAGGCGCGCTCCCCGCTCCATACCATCTTCATCGCAACGCGTCACCGGCGCGCGCTGAGCGCTTGCGCAGAACGTCATTCAACACAGTTGTTAAGAAAAAGCGTGAGAGGAAAAATAAAAAAACAAGAAAACAGAGTTTGGAGATTCCGCCTTTTTATTCCTCCTTTTCTTATTATCCCTCTCTCTCTACAGCTGTGTGGTGATAAAGACCAATAAAGAAACCAAAATCTGTGATCTGCTCTTTAAAAAGTAGGTAAAACAGTCAGGGTCTGGTTTATTATCCACCAAAGCTCATTAAAGGGGAACTCCACCGAGTTGACAAAATTTCTGTATAATTCAGTGGCTGAGATGTAAACAGAGTGGTTTGGTGTGAAATGGTTGATTGTAAAGACTCAGATTTCTTTACAGTGGTGGTGATAGGAACCAGGGGTCACCATGACTACAGCACAAATATAGACATTTTATTTACTATCCAAAACCACCAGTGAATCTACACGAGTCTTCTGAGCTTTTATATGGAATGATGATGATGGTAAAATAGTGGAAAATCTGAAATAATAAACTTTCTTTGGGGACTATTTTGTCTCACATCACCCTGCATGTATCCCTCCACCATGAATGGCTTTTAAAAATATTCTCAGAACTGTCATAAAACAATCTCTCAGCATCAGGCAGCGTATTCATGAAGTAACTTTCTGTGAGGGAGCTTTTAGAGGTGGACGTCTGGTTCCTATCACCACCACTGTGAACAGTTCTGACTCTGTAAGTTTCTCTAGAACAGAGCTTTTCACACCAAACCACTCTGAATGACTCTGTTTACATCTTAACCAGTGAATTATGCAGAAATTGTAAGTGATTCTGAAGTAAGCTGGTTTCACTTACTTTCAATGTGATGTGATTAGACCATAAACTGTCATTAGAAAGGTCTACATTTTCCGCAAAGTTAAAGCTGTCAGATTATTGAGAGTGTTTTGCTTGCCAGTGCTCGGTAGTTGATGCACTCTGTTGCTGCTAACTTTAGCTTCTCTTCCCCTCCAACTTGTTAAAGTCAGTAACCCCCTTCAGTCGAGCCTTATGAAGAAATCTAAATACTTTTTAGATGGCAGCAAGTGCCAAAGCTCTTTTCAGCTTACTAGCTAACACTGTTTACTGTCCATCACTATCAAACTGCAGGTCAGAGTGGAGGCTAATGACCAACCAGCTGATGAAAACTGTGTCAGTGGCACAAACCAGGTCAACTGCTCAATTCAATTGACAGAAATCTGCGAGTTTGGGAGGGTTTGTGTTTTCTCTCTTTTCCTCTTTCTACATCTTCCCTGAAATTCCATCTACAGAGTGTTTAACCCCTTTAATGGTCAGGACCCACCAGCTAGCCCAAAGTTTTATTACACACTTCTATAACCTAAGAATAGCTCAGCCAGTTTGCATGGAAGTCCCTGTAGTTACTGAATAATAAGCCGTAGTCAGTAATAAGCCTGGGATTTTAAGGGGTTAAAGGGCACATCTCCTCCCTTTTTTTTGTATTTTATTTTTTCCCCTGAGGTCCACGTATAATGTTTAGATTAAATGTTAAAATGTAAATGTAAAAAACATAATCTTTATTAAAAACAGCCACAATTAAATTTTACTTGACTATTTTCCAATCTTTTTGTCTGTAAGGATTAAACAGGCTGCTTTTGTTACTGTGCCTTTAAGACTGATATATGTAAATAAGCTTTCCATGATATGGGCCCTTTAAATGGTACAGATCTGCACTGTCCAAAGTGAGACTGGCGGCCCACAAGCTGATTTGGCCCACCAGAAAGCCACCTAACACCCCCCCCCACACCTCACTCAATCAGACAGTGAAAGAACAGGTATTTTCATGCAACTTCTGAATTTTTTAGTTTCTTTTTTGATTTTTGAAGCACTTTTAATAATAAAACATTAAGTGTAATGTTATAAAATACAATTGTAGAAATCTTGACACCACACAATTGTTCTGATTTGCTGCCATGTGTTGTGTTTCCTTCACAAAGTCCAGGCTGAAACATTCCTTATACCTAGAGCATGAATGAGTGGAGCTAAACTGCTGCATCCTGAATAAGTGGATATATGTTAATGTTTTGTTTTTTGTGACATCAAAGAGACAATGACTTTATAATGGACTGCTTTTTCACCTTAGTTTCCATTTATGGAATGTATAGACTGGGGACAGTGTTTATATGCTACACTGTTAGAAACAAAAGTTCTGTTCAGGTAAGTTTCGTTCATCAAGGTACAAACAATGCAAATGTTCCCTCAAAGGACAACAGTGGTTTTAAGGTCCAGTTGTGAACCTTAAATAAGGTTTTCCATTGGTTTTTCATTTTTCCATGGTACAGTTATGTTCCCTGACTAAAGGTACTGAGATGGACCCTTGAGGGAACCACCCCAGTGACAGGACAGGCACTGCCCCAGTGACAGTTTAGTACCTGTATTTCTGAGAGTAAACATTGAGCTCTTTAATTCCAAAACGGTGAAAAAAAGTTCAGTTTTACATGATAAGGGCACTTTAATCTTGAACTAAACCTCAACCTCTGCAAATATGGAGTTTCTGCGCAGCTGAATAGAATCAGATCTGTGATGTGAAGATTTATAATCAAAATATCACCAACGTCACTAAGTTCATTAAGTTATTCCATAAGGATAAAAAAAACACTTTGGAATTTTTGAGATATTTTGTATGTTATGCATTTAAACCCCAAAATATATTATTAAACAGTCATTAAAAAGGTCTCAGTAGAAAGAATTCATTTGCTTGAAAAAGGGAAAAAAATGGTCTCTCTCTCTCTCTCTCTCTCTCTCTCTCTCTCTCTCTCTCTGTCTGTCTCTCTCTAAATCTTAAACATTAGGCAGAATGTCTACAGCATGTTAAATGTTTAAGATAAAGCTTTTTGTAAATATTACATTAAAAAAATGCCTTTTGAGCTGTGTGTTGTGTGTATAGGCTCTGATATGTGGGTTGTCTCTTATCTCCTTTGTAATGTATTCCTTGTAGAAGTCTTTCATGCACTGGGTCTCTTTTGATCCAAGACATGTTCTGTCCCATGAGAGATCATAAAATAACCTTAGCCTATTTCGTTAAACCTTTAAACTGTACTGTATGTCTTCACACACTGCTAAAGTCCTTCTAATGTTAAAGCTCAACCTCCAGTAAAGTGAACTGGAAAACTTGAACTCTTAAACTCTTAAAAGTAAAGGTTTCTGAACATTCTCTTCTAGGAAAAGCTGCAAAGAGCTCATATCCTACACTTTTTATTGCATTTTATTTTTCCCCTGATGCCCACTTACTATGTTTCTGTGGGTTTATGCACCACAAGTGTCATAATGCATTTCTACTTGACTATTTTCCAGTGTCTGTTTATCACTTAGAATTAAACAGGCTGTTAAAAGCCTCTGCGCCTGTAAGACTGATGTATGTAAATGATTGGCTGTCCTGTATTGTCATCATCATCATCATCATCATCATCTTTAATCACTTAATTCAAATGGGGTCATGGTAGCACTTGGGAGAACAAAGAATCCCAGATGACCCTGTCCCCCGCAAGTTCCTCCAGCTCATTCTGGGGGACCCTGACCTGCTCCAAGGCCAACTTGGAGATATAATCCCTCCAGCGGGTCCTAGGACGACCCCGGGGTCTTGTCCCAGTAGGTTGTGCCTGGTGAACCCAGACCAGGAGACATCCAGATCAGATGCCTGAACCACCTCAACTGGCTCCTCTCAATGTGGAGGAGTAGCGGCTCTACTCTGAGCTCCTCCCGGAGGACTGAACTCTTCACCCTCAGTAGAGTGTAGCCTGCCCCCTTGTGAAGAAAGCTCATTTCCACTGCTTGTATTCATGATCTCATTCATTCGGTCATTACCCAAAGCTCAAGACTACAGGTGAGGGTCGGGATGTAGACCGACTGGTAAACAGAGATCTTTGCCTTATGGCTCAGCTCCCTCTTCACCACTACAGTCCAGTACAGTGACCGCATTGCTGCCGCCACCTGTCCCAGCCTGCGGCCGATCTCACCAACTCTCTTCCCATCACTCGTGAACAGGGCCCTGAGATACTTAAACTCCACCTGGGCCAGGTCCTCTCCCCTTACCTGGAGGGGGCATGCCATCCCTTTCCGGGCTAGGTCCATGGACTCCGCTTCATACAATTGTGTGTTGTTGAAAAAAGCAGTCCAAGCTGAAACACTCCTTATAGCTTCAGTCTGAATGGGCGAAGTCTGAATAGATGGATATATGTAAATGCATTGGGTGCGTGACATCACAAAAACAGGCTGTTTTTGTAGCTTCTATATACAGACTGAACAGATAGAGGAGTGATTTGTGCATTTGAAACAATGTTTACATGGCGTATTAAAACATATTTTTAATTAAATAAGGCAAATTCAGCTTTCCATGATACGGGCCCTTTAACTGGTACAGATCCAGACTGCCCAAAGTGAGACTGACGACCCACAGTGACACCTGATTTGGCCAACCGGAACCCCCCCACTCCATCAGACAACAAGAGAACAGGTATTTTTATACAACTTCTGAAATGTTTAGCTTCTTTTGTCTTTTAAAATGTTATGTTTGAAACACTTTTAGTAATAAAACATTTAGTCTAAAATAACATTTTTAAAATCTTGACACCGCACACAAGATTTCGCTGGCAGAGAGGAGATTTAGAGATCGCCAGTGTGAGGAATATCCAAAATTACAATGTGACTCGTAAATCGTTGGAGTGTTTTAATGAACACAGTTTCCCTGCAAATACTTGGCATCATGTCTAAAAGTGCAAAGCTAATGAGTTGCTAACCAGGTACTTTGTCTTTTTGGCCATTTTGGAGATTTAACTATGACGGTATGAAGTTGACGATGTCCAGAGAAAAACAAGCGTCGCCAAAAGAGTACACACCTAAAAATGACGGTTCTTCAAGGGTTCTTTAGTACAGACAATGATTCTATATAGAACCATGAACATGCAAAGAACCCTTTGTTTGATGAAATGGTTTTCTGCATGGTAAAATGGTTCTTTAGATTGATGGAGAATGTGTTATAGATGGTTCTATATAGAACCTTTTCATAAGGGTTCTATATAGCACCAAAAAGGGGTCATCCATTGTGTCAGGCTTGACATCGAAACAATAACAGAACCTTTTTGGTGCTATGTGAAACCCTTTTCCATCAGTCTGAAGAGCCATTTCACCATGCAGAGAAACATTTAATCATGCAAAGGGTTCTAATGGTCTACATAGAACCATTTTATTTACTAAAGAACCCTTGAAGAAGAGGAGAAGACAAACCATTCTTTCCTTTCAGTGTAAGTTAATCTGAATATATTAAATATAATATACAAACAATGTACAAATAATTTACAGACAATATACAATATACACAGTATGCACAATATACAAGCAACATACAGATTATGTAGGATAAGCATTTTACATAAGTGTGTGTGGTGGTGCAAACAATGGTAATCTAGGCTACATCATGTATGGGAATGAAATTGTAGTGCACAATGGTCTGAAGCAGTGTGAATAGCTATCTGGAGAAAACTGGAGTAGCTGGGTGCAGCAGATGATATTACTGGTCAGCTATTTATGAGTATGATGGCATGTGGAAAGGAGCTGCTCCTGTGTCTGGTAGCCCTGAGTAGAGTTCAAGTTTGTCAGTTAAGTTTTACTTAATGTAAGTGATCTAAGTGATTTTGGAGCTTTTCTGTTGGTCCATTCATCATGAAAAGGTCCTCACAAAGAAAAGCACATCTGCCATGCTCGAATGATGTAGAAACGTAAAAGTCAAAAAAACTATATTTTTCTTTGGACAGCGATAATATGATGTTTAATATGAGCAGAAATGTGAACTAACAAAGTAGAAAAGGTTTGATTTCAGGTTCTCCAAAACAGTAACTTTACGGTAGAAGGAAAAATGGCAATACTTGAATTCTGCTACAGAACATTGACATAACAAGGCCACAAACATGTCAGGACAGATTATGTCTTGTAATATAACAGTGGCATACTTATGCAGGTTTTTTCCTTCTCATGTAAAGTTTTCATTTTGGAGAAACACGGTTTTAAGCCGAGATTGACAATATGAAATGAGTCGTGGTTATAGAGCCAGAATGTGAACTAACGAAGTAAAAAAGGTTTGATTTCGGGTCCTCCAAAACAGTAACTTTACAGTACAATTTACTTAAACTCAGCTACATAACACTGACATAACCAAGCCATAATAGATGTCATATATTGTCATGAGTCGTTGTAACAGCTTATATAAAATGGTGTCATGTTACCATTACTAGTATATGACATCTCCTATGACGTGTCTACGGCATGTTTATGTCAGTAAAAGTAGTGTTACTGATTTTTTCAGACAATATGATATAATGAATTGTGTTTAATATGAGCAGAAACATGAACTGAGAAGGTAAAACAAGATTTGATTTCAGGCACTTTACAGCACAAAAAAGATGGAAACATTTTACTTAAACTCTGCTACATAACATTGACATCACCATGCCATAAACACATCATAACAGATGTAGTATGCTGTCATGAGTTGTCATGGCAGATTATGTCCAGATATTCAACTGTGTCATGTTACCATTATAAACATATGACCTATTGATGTCAGTGTTCTGTAGAAGGTTCATGTAAGACGTCACTGTGTTTTTCCTTCTCCTGTAAACGTTTTGGAGAGACACTGTTTGGACCTGAAAGCGACATTGTGATACAATGAATTGTGCTTAATATGTCATATGCTGTCATGAGTCATCATGGCAGATTATATCCAGCTATATAATAGCATTGTTACCATTGCCAGCACACGACATCTATGGCATGTTAAGCAGCAGCTTAAAATGTAAAGCACTGATACGACAATATGATATGATGAATTGTTCCTAATATGAACAGGAACATGAGCTCCTGACTAATGTATACAGAGAGTTGCTAACGTCTGTGAGTAGAAATGAAAAGCTATATGTAGTTAAACACAGCCTGTGAGTTATCACTCTGGCCCTGTGCAGCCTTCGGGGTCCCTAACAACCCCTCTGCCTGAAGCTGCAGTCTTCACATGAGGCTAAGATTTTAACAACCTCTGTAGCGTTTTTTTCGGAGAGGGTTTGGTCCGGGGGCT
Source organism: Colossoma macropomum (assembly GCF_904425465.1). Taxonomy (NCBI): domain Eukaryota; kingdom Metazoa; phylum Chordata; class Actinopteri; order Characiformes; family Serrasalmidae; genus Colossoma; species Colossoma macropomum. The sequence goes on from NW_023494803.1 coordinate 39,342,988, forward strand.
CGCCTCGGGGCCCCGTTTGCTATTCCAGGCCCACTGCACCAGATGGTGTGGCTTTTTCTTTCACACATCCTCCCTCCCACTCAGCTCCGGCTGCGGCTCTGCGGCAGCTGAAACTCAGCTTATCTGGGATTTCACAGCGATTCGCTGCTGCCACGCCCAAGCTCCACATCCACTTGATGCCTGCTACCGAGCTGGAGCATCGCCAGTGTCTCTAAAGGATCTGTTACGTAAAAGTTAGCTCTCGATATTAAAAGGATAAATCTGTCCCCTTTGGTTTTAGATGCACTGCCTAGATGAGGATGAGGCTTTTGTGCAGCAGCACGCACTGTTTACAAATTAAAACGTATAAATTAAATTGCGAATGTAAACAAAACCACAAAAAAATGTTTAATTTGTTTTTTTTAATTTAACTGATGTAATGTAAGAGGCTTGACCGACCCAAAGAGGCTTTGCATGCACACTGTATCTGCCTAATACTACACTATGGCCTCTGAACGGGGCTGTGAGTGGAGGGCGGATATTCACCAGCTCACTAGCATAATGACAGAATGACAGATATCATTGACACTCTGGCTGACATTGATGCTGGTCCATGCACAAGGGCTTTTGAAGTACAGCCTAGAGAACTGCAGCACTCTCAAAGGGGAATTTCACCAACTTTTTACAATTTTTGCATCATTTAAATTTTAAGATGTAAACAAATTCAAAGGGAAATGCTGAAGAGTTTAATGCCTCTAAAAGCTCCCTTACAAAAAGTTATTGTACAAAATGGTTATTCATACGTCGCCTGATGCCTGAGACTTTTTTAACAATGGTTTTGAGGGGATTTCTTTAAATAATGTTTTTAAAATACTTTCATGGCAGAGGGGTGTGGCTGTGGACCCAAGCTGTATCCCAATTCAGGAGCTGCATCCTTCGAAGGATTTGCAGGTCTACGCAGCCTGAACCGAAATGAAACCTGCTCTACGGCGGATTTCCTGTTTGCATCACAGCACCGCTGTTCCCGCCCTCACCGCTGCATCACAAAACAGCGCTCTTGTCAAGTTCTTTTAAAGTTCTTGAAAGACGGAGCCAGAAACTTTGATTTTGATTTTTTTATTTCTTCATTTATTAGCGCTGGAGATGCTTCACTGCTGGCGTCTCACTGTATCTTAGACTGATAAGAGAGGTTCATCGTCTGGTAGACTAATCTAAAACAAAATAAAATATAATAAAATCGGCTCCGTGCTCCCTAAAACAAAACAAAACATTAGCGTAAGTTTTACTTCAGCTATTCGACTCAGTTTAAACCCAGTACTTACATTTAAAAGTGCCTCCTCAGCCGCCGTTCGTTCCTCTGCTGATGACGCCATGTTCTTGAATCCTCGCCGGCACTCAATGAACCTCAGGATATGTTGGCTGGCGAAGGAAGTGAACGAGGAAATGAAGGAGCCTTCAAAATGGGACAGCCTAGTCGCACCGCTGTGACGCAATCGACCTTCAGATGCAGCCTTCGAAGGATGCAGCCCCTGAATTGGGACACAGCTGTCATGAAGCAAAATAGATCCCAAAGAAACATATTTTCTTCATATTTTCTACAATTTTACCATCATCAACATTCCATGTAAAACTCAGAAGACACGTGTGGGTTCACTGGTGGTTTTGGATAGTAAATAAAATGGCTACATTTGTGTAGTAGTCATGGTGACCCCTGGTTCCTATCACCACCACTGTAAAGAGATCTGAGTCTCTACAATCAACCATTTCACACCAAACCTCTCTGAATGACTCTGTGTACATCTCAACCACTGAATTATGCAATTATGCAGAATAAAAAAAAAAATCTGCCAGAAAGCGTCATCGAAGAGACAAATTTGATCCCCTAAAAAAGGAAGGTGCTTTAAATAACCAATTTTGTGCAGTTTTGTAAATGAGAACCCTTCATGGTTTAAAGAACTTCTATGTAATGTGAAGGTCTACTGTACATTCAAGCCAACAATCTTTTATAAGTCTTTATTTTTAAAATGCCAATATTCTACATTTTTCTTGTGTTTTATTGATGTTTATTTTTTTGTTTCACATACTAAAAATAGTCATTGTTCATCTTTAAATGACCATTATCCAACCTCTCTTTATCCCTTATGATTAAACAGTTTGTTTGTTACTGTGCCTTTAAGACTGATATATGTAAATGATCTCTGTTTTGATTGGCTGCCCTGTATTGTGCTTCATTCAAAAAGCAGTGGGAAACACTGCTTATAACTTCAGGTTGAATGGGTGGTGCTAAACTGCTGTAGACTGAACAGGCAGATATGTGGAAATGTGCTGTTTTTGTGACATCACAAAAAGAAGAATTCAAAACTGGCTATTTCTTGCAGCTTAATATCTAAATATGGACTCTACACTGTTAGAAATAAAGGCTCTGTGCAGGTACATTTTTGGTTCATCAAGGTACAAACAATGTAAATGTTCCCTCAAAGGTACAACAGTGGTTTTAAGGTCTGATTGTGAACCTTAAATAAGTTTTTCCTGGTGAAAAGTTCGTATTTGTACCTTTTCATAACCGAATGTTTTAAAACAGAACAGTGAAATAAAAGCCTGGAGACGAGTCGGGGTGTGTGGAGTCAGTACAGCTTAGAACATATCATTTCAGTGGATTATGGTTCAGTTATGTTCCCTGACTAAAGGTACTGAGATGTACCCTTGAGTGACAGTTTAGTACCTTTTTTTCTCAGAGTGTATGAACTAGAGAGTCAACAGTATGTTTTAAAACTGTTTCAAAACATGCTGTTGACTTACTAGTCCATACAGTGCATATATGGATATTAAGCCACAAGAAAAAAAACTGTTTTGAATTTATTGTTTTTGGATTAGTTTTCCATGATACGGGTCTCTTTAAGAGCAAATGTCCTGTATTGGATTGGATGGTGAATGTGAACACATCTCTTAATGATGGACACTGAAACCACCAACATGAATTGCACCCCAGGCAGCAGGAGATTGTGCAACAATGGACATTGTGGCACAAAACTGTCATACAAACAAGGGATAATCACAGGATTACAATATTCCATATGCTCCCTTTATGATTTATTCAAAACAGATTCCTCATTACCGAGCAGAGAGAAACTTATCATGGAAGCTTCGCTTCAAATGCTCCCGAAATCACGTGGCTCGATTTCACACTGTGTCCTATATGCTATGATAGCTGTTTATTAGGAGGAGAGCGTGAAAAGTCTCAGTGAAACCCTGAAGAAAAAGAAAGAAGAACGAAACGAAACGTTTAATCAGGACAGACTCTGACAGACAGATATGGAGGTTCTTTCAACTTCAGCTAGGTTCTTCACACTCCCACATCTCCTTTACAACAATGCTTCTCTAAAGAACTATCCATTGAAAGGTTCTTTAGGGAACCAAAAGTGGTTCTGCTGAGGCATGAAAGGGGAATTCCACCAATTTTTTTCTTCATAATTCACTGAGATGCAAACAGTCATTCAGAGTGATTTGATGTAAAGTGGTTCACTGCTGAGAAATTTTCAGTGGTGGTGATAGAAACCAGGGCTCAAATATATTATAAATATAGTTCTTTTATTTACTCTCCAATACCACCAGTGAACTATCAGTTTTTATGTAATGCAATGGTGTTGATGGTAACATAGTCTCAATATTTCAAAAATATTACAAAACAGTGTCTCAGACATCAGGCAGTGAATTCATAACCTTCTCATGTAGTAACTTTCTGTGAAGGAGCTTTTAGAGGTGGACGTCTGGTTCCTATCACCACCACTGTGAACAGTTCTGACTCTGTAAGTTTCTCTAGAATGGAGCATTTCACACCAAACCACTCTTTGTTTGTTTACGTCATAAAAGTGCAATTATGCAGAAATTTTTGAAAAATTGGTGGAGTTCCCCTTTAAGGCATAGGGGTGAAGAATGAGAGAGTATAAAATCTCCTGGGCATTAAAGGGGTTAAAAAGAAGCGATCCTATCTAAACATGTATGATCTGAAGTGAAAACAGCAATGCTAGACACAGATACCTGTGATGATGAAGACTGATAAAGGAGGTAAAATCTGTAATCTAGTTATCAGCAAAAGCAAAAGGAAGATAGTCTTGACTTGGTGGATTATTTATCAGTGAAAGCTCCACAGTTCCTTTCAACACTGTCTTTGGACGCCACTGTCTCGGCTGTGTATTCACCAGCTTGAAATACGATCCATCTCTTCTTAATACATTCTACCAGAATAATTGAGGGAAACTCATCACATCTTTAATCACAAAACATTTCAAAAAATAGTGGCCAGCTTCTATATATGGACTGTATCGACTGGGCAGTGATCGGTGCATTTTGAAACCATGTTTACATAGGGCATCAAAATATATATATATTTATTGAAGTGAGGCAGTTTTCCATCATAAGACCCTTTAATAGGCCCTTTTCACATTTCTAAATTTTTTCTGCTGGAGGTTGTCGTTGCAGGGTAACACTGCTCACTCAAGTATTAGAGCTTGAAGCAAAAACAGCCTCATCTCAGTTTCCGTGGCTTGTCAGATGATGATGAGCGGAGGAAAATGAGTTTGTGCAGCTAATAAAGTAATAAACTTTGTCATACAGAGTAAAAGAACCTCTGAGTCTGCATTTCAGCGCTGCTGATTAACGTTACACTGAATACAGTTTGTGCTTTAAAGTTGCTGCTGCAGCCGCTTTCAGAGGAACAGTTTTCATTTCCTCCCTCAAAAAATGATCAGCACAGAGAGAGCGAGTGCTCAGCGGAGAGTAGATGTTCGTGCCGGAGCCACCAGAATGTAACTGCTGCACCATTTAAGGTGGAACGGCAAAATTCAAACAAGAAGTTGACGTCAGCCACTCGACTGTTTAGTGTTTGATAGTTTCTCGTTGCAGATTAAGTGTATCAGGAAACCAGCTGGAGTGATTATAAATGCAAATAAAACATCTACAGTGGCGCTACGGACCCTGACGACGGGATGTGCGCGTGTTTAGCTTTCTGCGACTTTAACTAGTTTACTGTTAGTGAGCTGTTTCAACATCTCCAGCTAACATGGCTAATCTAGCATTTTGGTTATAGTTGTCTTCATTTATCCACTGATTTATCGCTATGTAGACGTCAGCTGACTTTATGTCCTTTTTTAGTTTGAACTCCCACATTGTTGTGTGTTTGGTTCTCCAGCAGCTCTGGACACATCCTCCATTTCCAATCTTGACAACTATGACCAAAATAAAGTGACACACCTTTCTGTGGTGAGTTTAAGTGATACGAACGCCTGTGTTTTCTGAGGTGAATAACTGCCCAAAAGGCAATAGCGGAACTTGTTTAACTCAGCATTTACGCACATCCGTTTCTTGTAAAAAGGGCCTATTGGTAAAGATCAGGACTGCCCAACAATATTAATCATGAAAACATCTTCTATATGATATGATTAGACTCTTAAACTTATTATTAGAATAGTCTGAGGAGAAATAATCCACTTCCTCTGCAGAAAAAAATGGTGTGCTTTTTTTTTAAGAATCTCTTGTGAAGTAATTGCGTTTGAGGCCAGAGATCTCTCGTCTCTTCACGGGTAAAAGTGTGCAGCTGTAAAGTGCTGTATTATGTAGGACATGTAATTTAATAAATTAAAAACTGGTTTAAAGCTTAGATGTGAGGCGTAAGCAGTTGTTCAATGGGCAGAACTTGCTGTTTTTTCCAACCACTCTGTATCTCTTAGAATGCAACAGGCTGTTTTTGGTACAATGCTGAGAATGACCCACCACCCACATAATACCTGCTCTGTGGGGGTCCTGTGGGGGTCCTGACCACTGAAGAACAGGGTAAGAAAGTATGCAGAGAAACAGATGGACTACAATCTGTAACTGTAGAACTACAAAGTGCTCTTATATGGTCAGTGGAGCTGATAAAGTGGATAGTGAGTATAGAAACAAGGACGTGCTCAGTGAGTGTATATAACAGAGCTCTGCTCTGATTGGCTGCACTCTATTGAGCCTCATTCAAAAACCACTCGGAGCTGATAAATGGGCCTTAATATGAATGGTCGGGGCTAAACTGCTCATCACAAAAACACTGAAAACCAACCAGGTTGTTTTTGCAGCTTAGTTTCCATATTTGAACAGCACAGACTGGGGAGCGAACGGCACGTCTTAAAACTTTAACGATGCTTACAAGTGATATCAGATTCCTTCATATGGGCCGTTTAACACATCCTCTACAGGGAACAAACTTAAATATGACAACTTTCTGCCAAATTGAGTGGAAAATATCTATTTATTCGTTGAAAAAAAAAATGAAAGACTAAAATTTATATGTGCCTTAACATCTGCACAGGTCAATTTTCAATTAAATTCAGCAAATAAACCAGAATAAAGGTGCATTTAACTGTGCAGATTTTGGCCCACGATTGGTGTAAATTTTCCTTATAATTTACTCTTTTTAAATAACAAATGTTACATTTATAAAACTTTGAATCATTGTAAAATGTTGTTGGTTTATTAAAAAAAAATATTTAAGCATTTTTTTCAACATAAATACCCATGAAACAGCTCACAAATGTGAATATTTAAAGCTTTTGGACGTACTGAGTAGTGTACAGTTTTTCACTAATTCGTAAGCATTTTCAATATGAATGATGCACAAAAGTCTTTAAATCAGAAACAGTGTTCATTACATTCACAGAGAAAATGTTAGAAATTGTTTATTAATTCATACCCAAATCCCTGAGAGCTAATCAGGAATACACTGAGAGCTGAAAATACAGCCTAACACTTCATAACTGAAATAATCTCTGTTTTTATTGCTTCAAAAGAATGTACAGTTGACTTCGTACTGCACTTCCCGCAGTAACCTAATGGACAGATAAGTCCTGTGGATGTGCAGAAGGCTTTAAATCAGCACTTTTCTTCAGCTTATCTGATTTACGTAAAAGTGTTGTTACATCACTGTGATATATATTCATGTGATGTAGGGAAAAAGTCATGTCAGTGCACTTAAAACCTTTTTCATTTTCAGAATTTCTGTCCGATATATAGATATGATTATCTTAAAGGCCTCGTATAACGGAAAGCTTTCCTCAGGTTTTTGACATAAGTTTGATGTAGAACGTAAACATGTACCATTCACTCCATCAGTCTCTACAGTCCATATATGGAAACTAAGCTGCAAAAATTGCCTGTTTTGAATTCGTTGTTTTTGTAATGTCACAAAATACAATGCATTTACACATATTCACCTACTCAGCCTACAGCAGTTTAGCTTCACCCATTGATACTGAAGTTATAAGAAGTGTTTGTCTGCTTTCTTAAAATGAGGCTTATCACAGGGCAGCCAATCAGAAAGGGGCATTTACATATTTAAATGTCTTAAAGGTACAGTAGCAAAAACAGCCTGTTTAATTTTAAAGGATAAAAAGATCCCTTATAGCAAGAGGACAGTGGCCCACTGTTGACCCACTGATGGCAAAGCTGGTGGTCCACTGGTGTTTTGCTCAGCATTTTCTGGGCGGCCCACCAGTGGTGAAGTGGAGTATTAGACAAAATTCCACTTACCATCGCTCATTTTCCACTCTCAGTCCTATCTACGTATTTATCCATCCCTCCTTTCTTTAGTTATACTTTGTAAATTAGGTTAGTAAATTAAAAAAAGTATAAAAAAAAGTATAAAAAATAAAAAAGTATAAAAGTGCCTTCACTGTTATCATTATAATATCATTAGCCTTATTATGCTTACTGTAAATATACCCTGTAAAAACGGTGAATTTTACATTAAACAGCTGGAAGCAGAGTTCTGTGGAGACTTCAGAGAGGCTGTGGAGCAGTGGAACTGCATTTGCTGGAGTGATGGAGCTCCAACCAACACCTTTGGGATGAGTTGGAGTGATCCAGAACTGACCATCCAACATCATTACCTGACCTTACTGATGCTTCCGCTGCTGAATGCAATCTAATCCTTACAGCAATGTCCCAACATCTAATGTAAAGCCTACCCAGAAGAGTAGAGGCTGTTACTGCAGCAAAAGGGGACAAACACCTTTTTAATACTCTTGATTTTGGAAGAAACATTGGATGAGCAGGTGTCCACAAACCATATAGCGTATGAATAATGCTACACACATGCTTGCCTACATAGACTTGCACACAGAAATGACATTGAAAGTGCGTCTACTGTTAAATAGCGCTGTTCAATTCCAGAAACTTTGGACTCGATGCAGATTCTGGTTTTAGGTGATGAGAACTGATTTGATTCTACAAAACCAAAACAAATAGAACAAAATGTGGCAAGAATAAACAGTGCTATATGCTTCCTTCTAATATTCTTCTAATATTCTAATAAGACTTTGTTGACAGGCTGACCAGCTGTGTGTCAGATATTTCTCAGTGGATGTCACAAATTTTCTACAACTAAATCATAAAAACTGAAATACTGATCGCTGGTACAAAAACTCAGAGAAGCTGCTTCACGCGAAGCTTGGCTCTTTAGCTATATATACCAAAAACCTGGGTGTAATCTTAGATTCTGAGCTCTGTTTGATCCCACATATAAACACAGTCACTAAATTACCTTTTTATCATTTGAGAAATATCATGAAAGTTCTCAGAGAGATGCAGAGAAACTTCCTCTTGCATTTATTACAAGCAGAGTTGATCACTGTAATGGTCTTCTTACTGGACTTCCTCAGAAAACAGTACATCCTTTACAACTCGTACAAAATGCTTCAGCACACATCCTAACAAAAACAAAACAGAGAGATCAGATCACTCCCGTTTAAACACTGGGTCATACTTTATTTGGATGGTCCCCTATAGATGATCTACAGATACTTAAGTTATAAACAAACTTTCTGATGATACTCAGTTGATTATCAACAACATTAAGGTTAGGGTTAGGGCTAGGAGTAGGTGTAGGTTTTGCCTTGACGTTGGGGTTGGGGGTAATATTTAATATAATCTTTCACAAGCAACTTCAAGTTCAGTTGCATTTAATAGATATTTATTTGAATGTTAGTTAAAGACAGACTGAGCATCTACAAAACATCTACAGTGGGCCATCCAATAAAGTGTATCTTTCAGGATAGGTTTTAAAATTCTGCTACTAGATTTTGAGGCTCTAAATGACCTTAAGCACCACTTACATCACAGAGTGTCCGTCTGTTTCTGATCTCAGATCTGCAGATACTGACCTTGTGCCAACATCTTCCATAAAATACAGAAAACATGGAAAGACGCTGTTCTGTTATTCTGCTTCTAAACTGTGGAGCTCAGCTCACCTTTTATTAGACAGTCAAGCTCAGTGCTCACTTTTAAGAAGCATCTAGAAACGCATCTCAGCTAAACTGTGCCTAATTCTCCTCTGCCCTTTAAGTAGGTGGATGTTTGATCATTGGCAAAGTTCACTGTAAGCTAATTTTTGCTAAAATAATCTATTGATGCATATGTTGTGGAAAGATGCACTTTCAGACAGGAGTATATCACGGTCTGTGTGCGTGTGAGTGTGGGCAAAGTCCAAGGCTTTGAAGTCAATTCCCAAATGCCCGGAATCAGAGACGCTATTCTTTTTGATATTTGCAGCCGTACAATTAAACTTGAACATTATTACACACCAACATCAGCTACTCAAACTGCAGCTTACGACTGCCAAAACAACTTAACTACCACATTTCACAAAGCTTGTTGGTGTGTATGGGGCATTTTGGTGAGATTGCCAGTTTTATAATGGCAGTTCAGTGTGTAGCTGAGTCAGCTTACATGTAGCAACAATCATATTTTGGCCCCATAATAGACCCTTTTTACAAGAAACGGATGTCTCACTGAGCAGGTACTATTTGGGTGGTGGATCATTCTCAGCACTGCAGTAACACTGATGTGGCGGTGGTGTTGTCACGTATTCAGCCAGCCAGCCTCCAAACTACAATTCCCAGAATCCTCCGCTTCATCACATGACATCAGGAAGAGCAGCAGCAACCAATCGCCGCTCTAGCTCTCCGGAATACTGATCACTCTCACCTGTGTGTTTGTCATGTGATCTGTTTAGTTTAGTATATTAGCCCGGGCTTAGCATAGGACATTTGCGAGGTATTGTTTTCTTGAAAACTACTGAGCGTTCATTCTGGTTTTTTGATCTCCCCTGTTATGACCTTGTGTTTCTGGATTGGTTTCTTGGATTTTCGGATTTGCCCTTTTGTACTGTTGCCTGGTTGGATTGATATCTGGTTTTGGACTTTTGCCTGTACTCTGGACTTTGATCTGCCTAGCCCTGTTGTGTTTGATCGCTTTCAGTGTATTTTGCTGTGCCTGTGTACCAACGACAATAACTCTAGTAAAGCTTCATCACTTTTTTACATCTGCGAGCGTCTGCTCTCTGGTCGCACGTTACAGAATACCTCGCCGCTTATGCAGATGGCGGATTTAGAAGCTTTTCAGAAGGCACTAATGGAACAAGGACAGCTACTCGGCAGACATCAGCAAGTTCTTTCTGGGGTAACTAACTCGCTTGAATCGCTAGCTCAACAGCAAGCTGAACAACACTCTCAGCTAGCCCAGCTCGTAGCAAGCGTTAAAGGTTTAAGCAGTCAGTTACCGACTCTGAACGTCACTGAAACTGAGCTTAGCCCAGCTGCTCAGGATCTGAACTCTCTTGCTGTTTTTCCGGTTAGTAAGCCTGATAAGTTTGACGGTAACCCAGATAAATGCCGAGGGTTTTTACTCCAATGTTCCGTTTATTTTGATAATTCTCCCGCTAGTAATGACCAGGCGAAGATTTCCTTTATAGTTTCCAGGCTAGCGGATAAAGCTTTAGAGTGGGCTACCGCAAGCTGGAATAGTATGTGCAATTTTTACGTGCATTCAAAACTGTATTTGACCATCCTTATGAAGGAAAAATTTGTGGGGAATTATTGGCTCAGCTCAAGCAAGGGTCTCGTTCCGTAGTGGATTACGCTCTGGAGTTTCGGACTTTAGCAGCCAGTAGTGGTTGGAATGAGGCTGCATTGGTGGTTGTGTTTAGACAAGGACTCAGACTCGACATCTTGCACGAACTAGCATGTAAGGATGACGACCTGTCCTTGGATGAACTAGTGAATCTGGCTATTAAAATCGATCATCTATTACAACATCGGGTCAAGAAGAACTATGACAAGAATGTCAGACGCAGTTTCACCAGATCACCAAGTACTACGGAGTCACTGGAAGCCCCTGAACCCATGCAATATGAATCAACACGACTAACTCCGGAAGAAAGGAGACGCAGGATGAGAGATCACCTTTGTCTATATTGTGGGAAGTCTGGTCATCAGATCAAGGATTGTGCTGTGAGACCACAAACTAGCAAGGCGCCAAGCCTTGGAAAGCACGTGGAGTCTACTCCGCGTGCTAATGTGGTGAGTGTTCCCACAAAAGGGTTGGTCTCTAAATCATTTATGCTACCTATCAGTATATACTGTCATCCCGATTCTGTTATTGTTTCAGCCCTTTTAGATTCCGGAGCGGAAGGAAACTTTATTCAAGCCAAGATCGTGAAGGAACTCAACATTCCTGTGGAGGAACTGCCTAATGCCTTGAAGGTGGTAGCACTGGATGGAGGACCGGTAGGAGCCGGAACAATTTCCCAGATCACCAAGCCCCTAGCCGTCCAGACCAGTGCCCTTCATCAAGAGACATTGTCTTTTTTAGTCCTAGAGCAAACTGAATTCGAGATCATTTTAGGACTCCCGTGGCTAGAGAAACACAACCCCTTGATCTCATGGTCCGATCACACAATTACTAAGTGGTCAGATAAGTGTTTGCAAACCTGCATTGTATCCCCCTCACTCTCGGTTTGTTCCACATCAGTAGAAAGCCCCGATGAAGACCAGACCCAGTTCCACATTCCCCCTGCGTATCAAGACCTCAAAGAGGTTTTCAGCAAAGTTAATGCCACCAAGTTACCCCCACATAGAACCCATGACTGCGCCATAGATTTGATTGAAGACCATACATTCCCTAAGGCCAGAGTTTATGCTTTAACCCAGGAAGAACAGAAGGCGTTAGATGTATACATTCAAGAAGCGCTCGAACAAGGCTTTATTAGACCATCTACCTCCCCAATCTCTTCTAGTTTCTTCTTCATTAAGAAGAAAGATGGAGGACTTCGGCCTTGTATCGATTATCGAGCACTCAATAACATTACGAAGCCATATCCCTATCCGCTTCCTCTGGTGCCCGTAGCCTTGGAACAGTTAAAGGGGGCTAAAATATTCACCAAATTAGACCTCAGAAGTGCCTACAATTTAATACGTCTCCGAGAGGGAGACGAGTGGAAGACAGCCTTTATGACCACTAGGGGGCACTATGAGTACCTCGTGATGCCCTTCGGGCTCTCTATAGCGCCCTCTGTGTTCCAGGCATTTATTAATGAGGTACTACGGGACATGCTAGGTCAATTTGTAATTGCTTATCTGGATGATATTTTGATTTATTCCCCAGACAAAGAGACCCATGTGCTGCAGGTTCGAGCAGTGTTGGAGAGACTTCTCGAGAATAATCTGTATGTAAAAGGAGAGAAATGTGAATTCGATCTAGAGTCTGTCAACTTTTTGGGTTATGTAGTCAGTAGTCAAGGGGTTCTCATGGATGATCACAAGGTCGATGCAGTGGTTAATTGGCCTGCACCCACTTCAGTCAAAGAGCTACAACGATTCCTAGGTTTTGCTAATTTCTATCGAAGGTTTATCCGAAATTTCAGTACTAAAGCCGCACCACTCACATCTCTACTCAAGGGCGCCCCTAAGAGGATCAGATGGAATGAGCAAGCCGAGAAGGCATTTCAAGACCTTAAGGAAGCCTTCACTACAGCTCCCATTCTCACACACCCCGATCCTTCCAAGCCATTCGTGGTAGAAGTAGATGCCTCAGAGACTGGGGTGGGGGCAGTTTTGTCACAAAGAGTTGGATCACCACTAAAGTTGCACCCAGTCGCCTTTTTTTCACACAAATTGTCAGCAGCAGAAAGAAATTATGGAATTGGGGATAGAGAGCTACTAGCGGTAAAGTTAGCTCTAGAGGAATGGAGACATTGGCTCGAGGGAGCTAACCATCCATTTACGGTGCTTACTGACCATAAGAATTTAGAATATCTCAGGAACGCTCGAAGACTGAATTCCAGACAAGCTAGGTGGTCATTGTTTTTTGCCCGTTTTAACTTTACCATCACTTACAGGCCAGGGTCTCGTAACACAAAAGCCGATGCGCTTTCGCGTGTACACCAAGAGTCAAGTCAAGAGTTAGACCCTGATAGCCACAAGACCGTTTTACCCCCAGACCTTATTATATCAGCTATACGTTGGGAAATAGATGAAGCCATTGACGCTGCGCTAACTAATGCTTCGGTGCCTAGTCAGTGCCCCCCAGGGAAGAAATATGTCCCTCTAGAATGTAGAGATCGCTTAATTACATGGGCCCACTCCTCCATTGTGACGGGTCATCCGGGAGAAACACGTACCCATCAGTTAATATCAAATCGATACTGGTGGGAATCAATGAGTAAGGACGTTCATACATTCGTGCAATCATGTTCGGTCTGTTCACAATGTAAAACCCCTAAGACTTTACCCGCAGGCAAGTTGATGCCCCTTCCAGTTCCTGACAGACCCTGGTCACATTTAGCTATAGATTTTATAACTGAACTTCCCGAATCCCAAGGTTTCACCACAATTCTGACTGTGGTGGATAGATTCTCCAGGGGGGTACGTTTTGTTCCGTTTCCTCACTTGCCCACGGCTTTCCAAACGGCAGAAGCCATGTTTAACCATGTGTTTAGATTTTTCGGGATCCCGGAGGACATTGTCTCTGACCGAGGGCCACAATTTACCTCACAGGTATGGTCAGCCTTTTTTGAGCAGATTGGAGTCTCTGTGAGCTTAACTTCTGGATATCATCCTCAAGCAAATGGACAGTGTGAAAGGATGAATCAGGAACTTGGAAAGTTTTTAAGGATTTTTTGTCACAACAACCCCACTGACTGGTATCGATTTTTAACCTGGGCTGAAATAGCACAGAACTCTTTGATCAGTTCCTCTACAGGTTTGACCCCTTTTCAGTGTGTATTGGGTTATCAGCCCCCTTTGGCCCCATGGACTGGGATGGAAACAGAGGTCCCTGCGGTCGACGACTGGATGAAACGGAGTGAGCAGGTCTGGGAGGAGACGCACCGCCGGATTGAGGAAGTTCTCCAAAGACATAAAGAACAGGCGGACCGGCACAGAGGACCCACTCCGGAATATCAGCCTGGGGACCGAGTCTGGCTGGCTACACGAGATTTTCGCCATAGAGAGGGAAGTAGGAAGTTACTCCCTAAATACATTGGACCATTTAAAATAGTTAAGAAAATAAATGACGTGACGTACAGATTAGAATTACCCCCTAGATTTCGAGTATCACCTTCTTTTCATGTGTCTTTATTGAAACCGTTTGTTGCAGGGCCGTTGGACGAGGTGTCGCTGGATGCTACACCTCCCCCGCCAGAAATGATAGAAGGGGCACCGGTCTACGCTGTCCGTAGGCTGCTGGACTCCAGAAGAAGAGGCGGTCTCTTGCAATATCTTGTGGATTGGGAGGGCTACGGACCTGAGGAGCAGTGTTGGGTGCCGGCCAAGGACATTCTGGACCCTGGGCTCGTGGCGGATTTTCACAGCCAGCACCCTGAGAAACCTGCTCCGCGTCCCAGGGGTCGCCCACGTAGAGGGCTACCCGCATCCCTTCCAGCTCGTCTGCAGAGACCACGTGAGAGTTCACAGGCGGTCCAGCGCCTCGGCAGCTCTGGGTCGGCCCCTGTTCCGAGGACTGGTGGGGGACGGGGTGGTCGTCCTGGTCGCCCTCGTTCCAAGGCCAGCCAGGACTCTTTGGAGGGGGGTACTGTCACGTATTCGGCCAGCCAGCCTCCAAACTACAATTCCCAGAATCCTCCGCTTCATCACATGACACCAGGAAGAGCAGCAGCAACCAATCGCCGCTCTAGCTCTCCGGAATACTGATCACTCTCACCTGTGTGTTTGTCATGTGATCTGTTTAGTTTAGTATATTAGCCCGGGCTTAGCATAGGACCTTTGCGAGGTATTGTTTTCTTGAAAACTACTGAGCGTTCATTCTGGTTTTTTGATCTCCCCTGTTATGACCTTGTGTTTCTGGATTGGTTTCTTGGATTTTCGGATTTGCCCTTTTGTACTGTTGCCTGGTTGGATTGATATCTGGTTTTGGACTTTTGCCTGTACTCTGGACTTTGATCTGCCTAGCCCTGTTGTGTTTGATCGCTTTCAGTGTATTTTGCTGTGCCTGTGTACCAACAACAATAACTCTAGTAAAGCTTCATCACTTTTTTACATCTGCGAGCGTCTGCTCTCTGGTCGCACGTTACAGGTGTGTTAGTGTGTGTTGTGCTGGTCTGAGTGGATCAGACACAGCAGTGCTGCTGGAGTTTTTAAACACCTCAGTGTCACTGCTGGACTGAGAATAGTCCACCAACCAATAACATCCAGCCAACAGCGTCCTGTGAGCAGCGTCCTGTGATCACTGATGAAGGACTAGAGGATGACCAACACAAACTGTGCAGCAGCAGATGAGCTATCGTCTCTGACTTTACATCTACAAGGTGGACTTACTAAGGTAGGAGTGTCTAATAGAGTGGACAGTGAGTGGACACAGTGTTTAAAAACTCCAGCAGCACTGCTGTGTCTGATCCACTCGTACCAGCACAACAGCACACTAACACTGAAGAACAGGGTAAAAGGGGGCTAACAAAGTATGCAGAGAAACAGATGGACTACAGTCTGTAACTGTAGAACTACAAAGTGCACCTATAGAGTAAGTGGAGCTGATAAAATGGACAATGAGCGTAGAAACAAGGAGGTGGTCATAATGTTATGCCTGATCGATGTAAAAGCTTAGTGGAAAAATTCCTTCACAGGGATCACAGTATAATAACGTAAGCTAACGTCTTCAGCGAAAAAAACCGATAGATAGGTGAAAATAACATCTACTCCCCGCTGAGCACTCACTCTCTCAGATGCCGACAGCTTTGAAGGGACAAAATGAAAACTGTTTCTCTGAAAGCGGCTGTAGCAGCAACTTTAAAGCACGAGGTTTAGACACAGAGGTTCTTTTCCTCCGTATGACAAAGCTTATTCCTTTGTTAACTATACAACCCCATTTTCCTCTGCTCATCATCAGCTGACAAACCACTGAAACTGAGATAAGTTCGTTTTTTTGCTTTAAACTCAACCATTTGAGTGAGCTATACCCGCTCTACTCATCATCATTGTTATTGTTATTGCTCTAGCAGAGGCAGCGTTACCCTGCAAAAATTACTTCCAGCACAGAAAATGCAGAAATATGAAAAGGGCCTATGATCTTGTCCTCCAGAGGATCCAGCAACACTTGGAGGGAAAAGGTATCAGGTTTGGAACACGTTTGTGATTTCATTCATTTTTCTTATAAAGAAACCAGCTTAGATCCAGAGTTCTTAATATGGGCGTGACGCCTACAACACTTCAGAGCTCTGTTTTTAGAGCCGGGCTGCTCACAACTGCTTAGGTTAACAGTAATTTGCCCAATTTGCTCTGCTGATAACAGCTGATTACTGTGAGATCTGATATTTTGACCTCTTTGACAAGAAGTGTGGCTTGTATTTTTCAGAATGTACCTTTATTTTTGTATTTTGAACCCTTTTTTGCAGCACTCTGCTGTAATTGAGAAATGTGGTGGATCATTGCAGGATTTCTGCTGTACATTTACAGCAATGCTTTACAGTGCAGGTATACAGGCAGCACAGACACAAGTTCATCCTTTCTGACCTTGCAGTGGAAAATGCACTCAAACAAGCACAACATATACAGAAAGTCTGCATCACCTTCTTTCAGATAAACCGCAAGACCTTCACGATTGTGTATAATTGATTTGATCGAGATCATCAAACAATCTGAAGACATGAAGACTGAGAAAAGCCAGTCAGACCAAAGGTGAGCGCAGGTTCACAGAACAGAGAACAAGTTAATTCAAAACACAGGTCTGCAAAACCAGAACCCTTGCTGCCCCGGATGAATGATGAATGAAAGCAAGATAGTTTTTACCTGAAACCTGAAGTTTAAGGAGTAGAAGTCTTATATAATGTGCCAAAGTTGAAGTACTGGTTCCAACCTCAGTGTACACTATATGTCTGAAGTGACTGTAGACACTTGTTCCCTTAGTGTTTCTCCTGAAATCAAGGGTATTAGTAGTGAGTTTGTCCTCCTTTGCTGCAGTAACAGGCCTTTTCTCCTCTGGGAAGGCTTTACTGTAAGGTGTTGGAACATTGCTGTGAGGATTTGATTGAGCATTAGTGAGGTCAGGTGCTGATGCTGAGGTGCTGGATGGTCAGTTCTGGATCACTCCATCTCATCCCAAAGGGATTGGATGGATCTATCACTCCAGAGAACACAGCTCCACTGCTCCACAGCCCAATGCTGGGGGGCTTTATACCCCTCTAGCCCAAGCTTGGCATTGGGCATGGTGACCTTTGGCTCATGTGTGGCTGCTCCAGAGTGTCTCATTCTATTGCTTTTCTGCAATTAAATGGTTGTGTCACTAAAAAGTGCACCTTAAAGGTGCTGAAAACCATTTATCTGGGCAGTAAGTATTTATTTGTTCAAAAAAGAAAAACAATAACATTAGAAAAATAGCAAATAAACAAATAAAATATCCAGTGTGTGTTATTAAACGAAATCAGGTGCTGCTGATGGAATTGACCAAATCTATGCGATGGCTGGAGAGAAGCAGAAGGGCAGCAACAACACCTGTGCTCCTCTAACGGCACTCTGCTAATCTACATACTCATAGTTTCACTAAAACAACACATTCTTTTTCCCCTTTGTCTTGTTCCAGCTGTTTTAGGTGGTTGATAGCTCATACCTCATCCTTCATTTTAGTATTTTATAACATTATATTATACATACAGAACTGTGCAGAGGTTGTAGGTACGTCTAAATAAGAAGAATATTTAAAAAGCTGTTTATCTGTGCAGTAAGTGTTTATTTGCTCAAAAAATCAGAATAAATACAAATAAAATGATATATTTTCAGTGTCAATGTGTTTAACCATTTAACTCCTACTCAAAGAAGCCCAACATTATTTGTAGTTATCATCCAACACTTGGCATAATCAATACCTCATTAAATTGAATCAGATGTCCTGTTGATGGAACTGAGGGCATCCAGGAGAAACCTGGAACCAAACTTCTTTAGAGTAGCTAACAAGATACATTATATGGACAAAAGTGTTGGGACTACTACACATTACACCCACAGGAGCTTTTATGACATCTCATCCTACATACAAGATATGTTCATACAAGATTTTTTCACCATTTTTTTAAGTATTTCTAGAAGCATCATCAATAACGGAAAATAACTTTTACCCAGAACAAAAATAAAAAAATAGAAACAAACTTTCTCAAATCTACAGTCTACAGCTGACCTGTTCCTGAAGTGCTCCACAGACATAATTACTTCTATCTCTCTCACACACACCATACAAATACGGACTCATGCTGTGAGCTGACGGCACCTTTTCTTCTCATTATTTTCTTCACACAAGCTATTGTCTACCTGCGCTCGGATATCAATAAGCAAATCATACATTGTCCTAACGAGAGAAACGCTATAATGTTTGATCTATAATGAATCAGGTGGAACTTTTTTGAAGTGGAATTAAATTTTCCAACTAGCCCACAGGACAACAAGCCAACTATGAGACCAGCCGCTTTGATTAAAACCATGTTGAGCCCATGACTGTTGATGATCCTCACAAAGCAAGAGTCTAAAGAGTCTTACTGAAAGGTGTCCTCGACCATCAAGGCCAGGAGAATTAACCTGCAGATTATCTCGCAATAGCATATGAAATTAAATGATTTGTAGGTGTAGTTCCCTTTAGGGGGATAAGACCAACTCAAGTGGGAAAATCGCTGTAACACACAGCATTTAGTGGCTAACTGTTTTTATAAAATGGAAGGAAAATACAATATTAAGAATGTAAAATGGATTATGAAAAGTGAATGTCAGCTCAACTTATTTCACAGCTTTCACAGAGTTCATCCAACTTAAACATCTTATTTTTCAGTTTTATATTTCAGGTAACAATACAGAATTTATTATTTTACTTATTCAATTTCTCTACTAGCTGGAACTCGTTCCATCACACCAGGCATTTTCTTCCTTTAGGCGCCCACTTACGGGTGGCTGTGGCATCACTGGGTTCAAAATTCACAATTTCCTGATATTCTCCCAGGCACTTAAGACAGTTGCATCATTTGAAAGCTCCTAAATCAGATTTTATGTGTCCCTAAATGTTAAATACAATGTAAATGATTTTAAGTTCGCTGAACATCACATAATATGATTACATAACAATGTAAGACACAAATTGCTATTCAGTTATTTTTTGATGTTCCACTAACTTAAATTTTTTTAAAAACTTGAATATATCTAATCTTAATACCTAGACCAACTTAATATCAAGAACCTGATTTATTCTTACGTAATATGGATAAATAGTAGAGTGTCTGAACACTAGCTTCTCTATTAGTTTAGTTTTTTAAACATATCTTTGTTTATGCATAAGAATGCATATGTTTTTGTTCATATTTACAAGTAAAAAGTCAAAAGAAATTATGTTTGCAAATTTGAAGTGGACATATTTACTGGAAGGACAGCATATGTGGACACCTGACCATCATAGCTGTATGAACTTTCATTCCAAAACAAGGTCAGGGCTCTGTGCAGGCCACTGGGGCTCCTCCGCACCAAATCGTCAAATCATGTCTTTATGGAGCTTGGAGGCTCAGTCATGCTGGAACAGGAAAGACTCTTCCCCAAACTACTGCCACAAAGTTGGGAGCATTTTAGAGAATTATATGCTTCCAATTTTGTAGGCTGTAGCATTAACATCACTCTTCACTGGAACTGAGGGGCCCAAACCCTGAAAAACAGCCCAGCCCATCATCCCTCCTCCAGCAAACTTTACTGTTGGCACTGTGCATTCCAGTAAGTATGATTCCTCAATCAGACTGCCAGATAGTGAAGCGTGATTCATCACTCCAGAGAACACGTTTCCACTGCTCCAGAGTCCAGTGGCAGCTGTTTTACATCACTCCAGCCGACGCTTGGCATTGCATGTAGTGATCTTAGGCTTGTGTGCAGCTGCTCGGCCATGGAAACCCATTTCATCAGGCTACTGATGTATAGTTCTTGTGCTGATGTTGCTTCCATGGGCAGTTTGGAGCTCTGTCGTGAGCAATGCAACAGAGGATAGGTGATTTTTATGTGTTACATGCTTCAGTTGACCAGGGCAGAGCTGCCAGGGCAGAAATTTCATGAACTGACTGGTGGCAAATGTGGCATCCTATTTTAAAGACAGAGCTCTGCAGTATGACCCATTTTACTGCCAATCTATATGGAGATTGCATGGCTATGTGCTTGATTTTGTACATCTTTTAGCAATGGATGTGGCTGAAACACCTGAACTCAATCATTTGGAGGGGTGTCCACATATTTTTGGCTATACAGTGTATATTAAATAGCAAAAACAAAAGTGCCTGAATACCTGTTTCCCCTCACTGTGCACAACGCAGATATTTACTACAATGTTTTGAGCTAAACTATAAGGTAAGCTAGCCCTGGGGTGGCTGTACTGCCATGTCTTACAGCTTTTAACAGAAACAAGCTCTTCTATAATGCTGAAGATATGGAATCATTACTGCAATCATCCAGATTTCAAATGCAGACATTTAAAAAGCCTAATGCTCAGTGATTGATGAAGCACTCCGCCACTTGCGACGTGTTTTAAAGCATGCAGCAAATGTAGGCTACACTAACAGTTCAAGCACGGTAATCTCAGGCCTTAGTGCAAAAACATCTGCTGATTTTAACCTTTAACCCTAAGGCATGATCTCCTCTAATCCACACACACAGCAGTGGCACAGGCCACGGTGAAGACCCTGAAAAAGAGGGCAGCTGAGAGTTAATAACAACCAGCATGTCTGTTTTTGAATGGGGGAAAAAACACTTTACTCATCTGAACAGCTATTAGCGCCATTAATGAGGTTTGTAAATAGGTTACAAACAAGTTTCTCTTTTCTCCCCACAACAGAAACAGTCTATAGATCTCATGTGGGTCAAGATTTCAATTAATACGTTATTTTGTAACGCAGATGTTTAAATTGTTAATAGAAATATTCAGGCTGCATATTCATGTCTCAGCAGGAAGCAGATGTGCATGACAGATTTGCTGTTTATTCCCTCAAACTTTCCTCATCTTCAAAACGGAAGTGAGGTCAAAGGCATGTCAGCCTCACGCAGGGCCGTCCTCTCTGGACCCTGCAGTACCGTTACACAACATTCAAGAAAAAAAGGGAGCAGCAAGACAATGCCTAACCAAATCACAGCGTTCATATGAAAATAATGATCTTCAGACGGGAGAGGGTTTTGAAAACGCTCTCCAGAGTGCAGATTTCGAAAAACTTTGTTTTCACACTATAAATAATGAAAAGTCAGCTTAAAATTATATGTGAACACTTATTACACTGCAGCTTTTGAGCTTTTCATTCTCAGGCGTATTGCGTTCCATGGCTTCTTATTCAGTAACTACAGGGACAATGCAAACTAGCTGAGCTACTCTTAGTTTACAGAAGCGTGTAGCAAATCTTTGGACCCGCTGGTGGGGCCTGGCCATTTAAGGGGTTAACTCAACCTGAGGGCACCTGAGTTCACTCACCTCAGACTTCCTAGTTTAGTTAAAAGTTCTCATAACTCACATTTTCAGTACTCCATCTCAGTTAGGTTAACAGTATATAATGCAAATATTTTTACATTTATTTCAGTCTCCTGATAATGAGGCAAGTGCTTAGATGGTTATATTACTGAAATCACAATTTCTGTGCTCAAAAATGTTTAATAATTAATTTTTTGTGAAAAAGATGTTCTTTTTGATTAAACAACAATAATTAACATTAAAAGCTAATTTGTTTTATGCTGTACTATTAACTTAATAGAATTAACTCAAAAGTTTAGGTCAAATAAATTTTAGTCAAATAGCAAAACATGGATGTTCAATACTGAAATTGTTCAAACTTTTTATGTGTTTCTAGTACTAAGGCAGATTGTGTTGGACTACCTAAAATGAACATTTTAAACCAATATTTTCAAATTCTTTGTTCTGATAACAAAAAAAATGGCTTCATAGTACAAATTTACAAATTTAAGTTGGATACCGTGCAGTATTTTGTGTGAACAGGCAAAACACAGCTTTTAGAAAATGCTGACATCACGCCTGCCAGTCTTAGAAATACAAAGATTTTCAAGATATATGACTTAATGATCATGAACAAAAGTCTGATTCAAAATAAATTGTAATTCCATAATTCAAATCAGGGGTGAAAATCTAGAAAAGCTCAGTTCCTCTGCCTGATCAGGACAGTGTTGATGCTTCAGAGATAGTAGCGTAGCCATGGCAACCACACAACAGCAAGTGAAGAGCTTTTAAAAGCTTTTTAAAGCTTTTATTTTCTGGCAGGAATTGGACTTTGAATCTTTGTGAGACGCTGCTGACACGTTGTTAGAAAATCTCAGCTTTAGCTTTGTGGTGCATTCTATAATTTGCGCAGTGCACTTGCTCACAATGTTCTCCTTCACACATATGGCATTAAATTTTATGGGGTATTCTCCCCCCCCCCACCCACCTGCCCCCTACAGTATTTTTCTGTTCTCACATGGACGTAGAGATTTTAAAAACACCTTTGAAATGTGGGCAACACTGTTTTGAAAAGGAAGACTTTTTAAAGGTGGAGAGAAAAAAGTTATTACAAATATCCAGAGTCTAAGCTGATTTCTCCATGGAAAAAAAATGAACAATGTTTTTGCTAACGTGCTTTGCGGTAAATAGAAATGTTCCATACCCGAAATGTTTTTCTGTATGTACATATTTCCTTCCTCTGAATTACAAGGTTTCTAAAGGCTCAAAATATGCACATAATGAGGCCCCATTTTGACACGTTTAAATGTCCCCTTACCAACCAGAGGGACAGTAAAAGAAAGTTTTATGCTGCTTTCACTGCTTTGCATGCCTAATAACATCCCCTCCCTGTGGTAAAATCACTACAACCTGTAACTGGAGACCTACTGCTTTTTGTGAATTCAGCAGCAGCGTGCATTAGGACTCCAATCTGCATAGCTGACAGAACAAAGAAGAGCACACAGATCATTCCCTTTTCTCCCAAACAGTAACACTCTGAGGGAACAGATTCTTAATGTGAGGAGACAGTGTAATTTCTGAGCGGTGTGGTTTTTAACGCACTGTGACAGCCTTCATCACAGCGAGCAGGTCCCTGATTCACAGCGTAACTTACTGCAGCCTGCATAACAGTGGATATGGACAAAAAGGCCCACTGCTTGATAAACCGAATGATGGCAGGATTTTGAAAAATTACGCAATACTAGGAAACGCTCACAATGTTATTTGTACTTTCTAATGTAAAATCACTAGTTAGAAGAGCCCCAACAGAGACTGACTGTTTTGTAACTGTAGACAGAATGCATGGGGTGTTGAATAGAATATGAAAAGAAAACCCACAGTCTTTAATGCAGAATAAACAAAGCTTTATTGTTTTGTTCAGTTTGCATTAGAAAGTGCAGGCTTTACTTTTATATTTTTGGTTGCAGTACCTGGCATTCATACACTGACTATTGCCCAACATACAGTAATATAACTTGTATAATGTAAACATTGTGCTAAAACATATTATATACTGCATTTAACAGTACTGTGCACAGTTAATTTAATTTACAGTCAGAATATCAAATATCATATTTTTCAGTATTTATTGTGTTACTCTTTGTTTTTATTACAGCTTCCATTCTTTCCAGGAGACTCACTTTCAGTTCCTCAAAGAATCTGCAGACACACCTCCAAAGTTCAGTCTTAGAAGCTGGTTGATCATTTTCTGAAGTAATCAAACTCATTCAGTGGTGTTGAGGTCTGGACTCTGGGGTGGTCAGTCCATCGTTCAGCTTCTTTGTTTGATGTGTCCGTCTCCTTTTCTCAGTGAGGTTCTTCTCGACAGCTACACATCCTTTCAGACCCACAGCGCTGAGTCGTCTTCTCACAGTGGAAGGATGGACAGAAACACCTGTGGATGTTTTCAGATCTGAAGCAGCTTGATTTTCTCCTCTCTCTCAGAGATGAAAGCTTTAAGTGCTGTTTATCTGATGGGGGCAGTTTTGGGGTCTACCAGGTCTTCCAGGTGGTTGTTTCTCTGTAGCTTTTAATTGTTTTTGAACTCCAGTTTTGGAAAGCTCTGTTTTTTTTTCATTTGATTTTCATCCTTCCTGATGCATGTGGAATATTATCTGATTATTATATTTAATCTCCCTCAAAAAATCTGAAAATAAAGAACCTGTACTTGAGTAGACATGAGCGAAGGGTGGTCTTTTGCCCAGTACTGTCTAGCAATATGAATCATTTTTAGTGGGGAGCTTAGAGTTGAAGCCTTTTCATCTCTTTTTTTTTGGGTTGAACAGAAACAGATGTAGAAGCAGAGAAGGCTTAGACACCTACAGCGAAGGTTTTTCCCTCCTCCATGTGTCGTAACAACGCACAGTACAGAGACAGAGAGAGAGAGAGAGAGAGAGAGGAAAAGCCCTCGTTCACAGATGGCCGTGCTGCCACTGAGTAAATGGAGTTTGGCCCTCTGCTCAGGATTATAAATCTAAACATGAAATTGTCTTACATAACACATTGTAGTTTCACTACAGACAATTTAGCGTCCATCCAGAGAGGAGCAGCTGTTACATCAGCGGCTCTGACCTCATGAGCTCCTCACCAGTCCTCGTGTGGAAGTAAAGGCACCCGCTGGGATTACCCCGACCGCTAAACCCCCCCCAGCGCGACACACTTACTGCCACACATACAGCTCACTGAAACCTGTCCGCCGACACGGCGCTTTGGAACACAGCCATATCTGCATGTGTTCTCGGAGCAAAGACGTTTAGCAGATGTCATTCCAGCTAAAGGGTTACCGTTGATCCTGTCAGGTCTCAGCTGTGGCGGGTGTGAAGACCAGCAGAGGCGAGTGTGTGTGCCTGCGGATTTAGGAGACACTCTACTGCTGCCTGTTGCTCAAGCAGTCACCAGTAAGGGGAAACACATACACAGAACTGTGAAGAAGCCTTACCCATGGACATTGCTTAACCTCTCATAAATAGCCATGGCCCACCTTTGGGTCCAAAGCTTTATCACACACTTCTATAACATAAGAATAGCTCAACCAGTTTAAAGGCAGTTGGGGCAGTCGTGGGCTGGAGGTTAGGGAACCAGCCTCGTGACTGGAAGGTTGCCAGTTTGATCCCCTGAGCCGACAGTACATGACTCAGGTGCCCTTGAGCAAGACACCTAACCCCCAACTGCTCCCTGGGCGCCGTGGATAGGGCTGCTCACCGCCTCGGGCAAGTGTGCTCACTGCCCCCTAGTGCGTGTCTTCCCTAGTGTGTATGTGGTGTTTCACTGCATGGATGGGTTAAATGCGGAGGTGAAATTTCCTCGTTGTGGGACTAATAAGGGTCTCTTAATTAATCTTAAGCCCCTGTAGTTACTGAATAATAAGCCTGGGATTTTTTGACAGTAAACACAATATATAACAGTATCACTTTGCAGTACAGCTAAAATTACTTTACTGACGTTTATTAGATCACCTTAAAGTATTGATAAGCAGTTACGACACATAAAATCTACACTATAAAGCTCAGATCTTGCTGTTGACTTATCTTACTTTGTCTCCTCCATCAGTCAGCCTTAAACCTGTCAGCTTCAACAGATCATCACATAAAACAGCTCACTGTTTCCCTTTCTATTTATGTGCTACAACTGCTTATAAATGCTTTTTAAGGTTCAACCTACTTTTTCAAAAAAATTATCTCTATAATTAAACGTCAACAGAGTGGTTTGGTGTGAAACGCTCTGTTCTAGAGAAACTTCGAGTCAGGATTGTTCACAGTGGAGGTGATAGGAACCAGACATCCACCTCTAAAAGCTCCCTCACAGAAAGTTACTACATGAAATGGTTATGAATTCACTGCACGATGACTGAGACACTGTTTTAGGATAGTTTTGAGAAGATTTTGGCCTAAAATATTTTTCGAAAGCCATTCATGGTGGAGGGATACATGCAGGGTGTTGTGAGGCAAAATAGTCTCCAAAGAAAACTTATTATTTCAGATTTATCACTATTTCACCATCATCAACATTCCATATAAAAACTCAAAAGACTTGTGTAGGTTCACTGGTGGTTTTGGATAGTAAATAAAATGACTGTGTTGTAGTCATGGCGACCCCTGGTTCCTATCACCACCACTGTAAAGACATCTGAGTTGGCAAGTTTCTCTACAATGAATCATTTCACATCAAACCACCCCGAATGACTGTTTACATTGAAACTACTCAATTATTCTCTTTTAACTGAGTAAAAACACCTGCAAACTTTTACTTTATTATAAAGCAGCTATGTGCTAATGCTCCGGGTATGTTTACCTATGTTCATCCAAGTATCTTTTTTGGTATGAAGTGCAGGTTTTGAATAATAATTCTACAGTTTTCTTTGTCAAACTATTGTGAAAAGCTCACACTGAATCTATTTTGGCCTGAAGGTGGTTACAGCAGGTTTGCTAGCATCACAACACAGTGATCAAAGGTGCGGCCTTCAGCTTTATAGATAGTTGCTATCTTTTTTGCAAGTATTCCTTCCTTTTCAAAGAAAACTGGCAAGATCCAAACAGCTATTTAATATATTGTTACCAAAAAACGTCAAAACGTCCCCAAACTCATATCCATACACCCAACATCTTTTCCATAAATATGACAAATTGAAAGAAGGTATTTTCAAATAAATGCAATTTATTAACAATATAAATAAATAAATATTCAGCAGATTAGCAGCCTAACAAATGGCAAGTATAAACGGCTCGATTCTAATGCAGAAAGGCTTCGCACTTAAACTTGCATTTACAGATGAGAGAAAACTGCTACAGTTAAACTACGCTGTTAAGGTAAAGTGTATGTTTGTACATTTCTTCCTTGTGTAATTTCTCTCATTATAAGAGGCAAAGGATAAAAAAAAGGTTTTGCAATTAACTCTAATATTCTAACTTTCCTCAATTAAAGTCATTTAGTGTAAAAAGGTCAAGCTCTGAAACGTAAATGTCAATGTGATCTCTTAAGTATAAAAATGCAGATTTAAGCAAATGTCAACACGCACAAACTTTCAAAAACATTCATCTGCCCACTGTAACTTTCCTGTAACACTATTTTACAAACGCTCTCATTACATCAAAGGCAAAGTTAAAGAAAAATTTGATTAAACTGACTTCAGTGTTGATCTGTTAATCTGTTAAAAAAGCAGGGATTTGTGCAAATGACAGACAGAAATGGCAGAAAGTTACAACTCTAAACATTCAATAGCCAAACAGAACTTTCCTGAAACATTATATTACAAGCTAAAAAAGTCACTCTCTCCATCTGTGCTCTTCTCTGATATTTTAAGCCATCAGCACCTCTAGAGATATACAGCTTGTCTTCTCCTCAGTCTGTTCCTGTCTTCACTCCTGTCGTCTTCTAGCTCACAAAATATTTTGGCTTAGTTTGTCGTGAATTGTTAACAAGCAGAAAGTAATCCTGACCTGAGGTCTTCACTGTCATATTCTGTAATGACTGGCAATGGTGATGGTGATGATTAGGGGTGTAACGATACACTCAAGGCATGATTCGATTACTGATACTGGGTACACAATTTTATATTCTGACAATATAGAGCAAATAGAAACCTAATGATTGGTTGATGTGGACCCTTACTGTTTCATTCATTTGAATTTCTGGGGCGGGGCTCTGGGAACAAAGTGGGGAAGGTCTTAACATGGTGGAGAGATGTGACTGTTCGGCAGTTTGACTGAAGTTGAATAAATACCTCTTTTAGAGCATTTTGTTGGAGTCCAGTCCAGTGTGATTTTTTCCAAAGTAGACTGAAATAAATAATGCTATTCCACCGTGACAAAGAGTGGAACTGAAGTGAGTGATCCAATCAGAGTGTTACTGAAGTGCAGCAAGCCAAACAGAGTGTAGCTGAAGTCCGGGGAGCCAATCAGAGTTTAATTAAAGCGCAGAGAGCCGGAGTGTAACAGAAGTGCAGATAGCCAATCAGAGTGTAACTGCAGTGTGGAGAGCCAATCAGAGTGTAACTGTAGTGTGTAGAGCCAATTACAGTGTAACTGAAGTGTGGCAAGCCAATCAGAGATTAGCAGAAGTGTACGGAGAGCCAATCAGAGTGTAACTGTAGTGTAGATAGCCAATCGGAGTGTAACTGCAGTGTGAAGAACCAATGAGAGTGTAACTGAAGTGCGGAGAGTCAATTACAGTGTAACTGAAATGTGGATAGCCAATCAGAGTGTAACTGTAGTGTGTAGAGCCAATTACAGTGTAACTGAAGTGTGGCAAGCCAATCAGAGATTAGCAGAAGTGCAGAGAGCCAATCAGAGTGTAACAGAAGTGCGGAGAGCCCATCAGAGTGAAACCGTAGGCTACGTTCACATTATAAGCCTCATTCCTCAAATCCGATTTTTTGCTCAGATCTGATCTCTCTAACATGATCTTTCACAATTAGTTTTTGTAAGTGACTCTAATCTGTCAATACTGTGAACGAACCGGCGTCCTAAAATGATCCACATGTGCACATCATAATCAATAACGTCACGTGAATGAATCACGTGCATCACGTGCATCACCAGCAAACAAAGTAACGAGCAGAACGATCCTTCGCTGTCAATATAATCTCGGCTGCTCATTATTAGGGCAAGATGAAGGCGAAAACATGACGCATGTTGCTCTTCCACCGTTTGCTGGCTCTAACTTCGGGTTAGGCGCTGCTGCCACGGTAACGCTGACTGATGGTTCACCCCAGTGAGAAAAAAAAAACCATGAATTACCATCTGAAAACGCTCTCATTGAGGTCGCAAGGCCAATAATTCCAACATGTATCAGATCTGGGATCACATACGAAAGTGGCTCAGGTCAGATTTGAAAAGATCAGATTTGTGAAATATCAGATCTGAGTCACAGTAGGGCAAAAAATCGGATTTGTGCCACTTCAGCCCGGTAATGTGAACGTAGCCAAAATTAGGTGGCTACTATAGCATACACTAAATATCAAACTGTTCGTTTGCCTCTGTGGTCGGAAGGTCTGAGTTGAATGCG